>NC_133327.1:399105509-399326607 GCF_042186555.1 Aquarana catesbeiana | reverse complement strand
TCACGCACGCATATGTAAACGGTGTTCGCACCACACATGTGAGGTATCGCTGAAAATGTTATAGTGAGAGCAATAATTCTAGTGCTAGTCCTCCGATGTAATTGTAAGCTGATAACCTGTAAAAAATTTTTTTTAAAACGTCGCCTATGACCATTAAGTATCGTAGTTTGTCGCCATTCAACGAGTGTGCACAATTTTAAAGTGTTACATGTTGGGTATCTATTTACTCAACCTAACATCATCTTTTGTATTTTACCAAAAAATTGGGTGATTGATTTTATTATTTTAAAACTCAATATAAGTGCGTGTGTGTATGTATATGTGTGTGTGTATATATATATATATATATATATATATATATATATATATATATATATATATATATAGATATATATATATATATATATATATATATATATATATATATATATATATATATATATAAATTAGTTTATAAAACCGCTGCGCAAATACCGTGTGGTATTTTGCAAATAATTGCAACGACCACCATTTTATTCTCTAGGGACTCTACTAAAAAAAAATATAATGTTTGGGGGTACTAAGTAACTTTCTAGAATATAAATACAGATTTTTACATGTAAGCAAAGTGTCAGAATAGGCCTGGTCTTCAAGTGGTTATGCAGACAGATAATTTGAGGCTCTTTACTCTTGCAGGTCCAGCCTGCAACCAGCTATTGATACACTTTGTTTAAACCACAGCTAAATTGAAACCAAGGCAATGAGCAATCAACCAGATCTGGTCTTTTAGGACCAAACTCTGACTTTTGCTTTACTTTTCTGTGTTACACTCATGACACAAATTTCCAGAATAGCTCTCATGTCTGTCCATATGCACAGAATCTTATGGCTGAAAGGCTAGTCTGCTGAAGCTGCCTGAAAGACTCCATGCCCTTTGAAGGAGGATGTCTTTTTGGTGAGGCACTTGACAAATTTATCAAAGATGTCAGAGGAGGAAAGGTCCTTCTTCCACAGTAGAAGGCTCCAAAACCCCCTTTAAAGGGGGTTAATACTTTCTTAAAAATGTACAGCAACACACCGCTCTCCTGAGGCTTCATCTTCAAAGCCAAATGTTAGCCCTTCCTTTCGTGCAAGATTTAAAACATAGTCGACCAGGTCTGCCACAAAGCTCTCTCCTTAATGAAAGGGGTTCCCTCACTCCTAAAATTACGGGTTACATCTTACGATTTGCATTCCTCTGGGTCACACATTTCCCAGACCTATGGGTTCAATCAGTGGTTTCAAGGGGGGTACAAAACTCCAGCCTCATCATTTTCTTCTCTCAGACCAGCCAACCATAACCCTAAGGGGGGACTTTATTTCCATTGGTGGAGGTAGCTAATAATTTACCTTTCTGGAAATCCTTTTGTTTGAATTGTCACTGCTTCTTTTAACCACCAAGGGTCATCGTAGAGCAGAAATATTTAACCTAAAATATTTATAAGAGGTATATTATAAAAAATGTTCATATCATGATAATTTGTATCTGACTGTATAGTGTTGCTAGTATATCTATAATATTTAGGAGCTCTGGTAACCAGTACAATGTGAGGGTATACATTTATACATTAATATCACACAATTACTGAATATGAACATATTCTCCTGTAGCTACTATAATTACTTGTGTATTTAGGTAAAAGCACATGCTATATGGATAAATATGTCTGTAGACATGGTTAACCACTTCAGCTTCAGAAGGATTTAACCACTTCCGGACCAGCTGCCGCAGTTTAACTGCGGCAGGTTGGCTCGGCTGGGCAAATCAACGTTACTTTACGTTGCTTTTCCTTTTGGTCACTGGGGGGGCGCACGCACCCGTAACGTGTGCCCGGAGCTGATGCGAGTGCCCCGTGATAGCTTGTGACAGCGAGAACCAGGATCTGTGTTCTTTCAGGGGAGTAGAGACAGATCGTGTGTTCATACATCAGTCTCTATCCCCTATTTTGTAGAAGCTATAGCTTTTTTACATTTTTTTTTTTTTACCAAAAATATGTAGAAGAATACATATCGGCCTAAACTGAAGAAAAAAAGTTTTTTTTTTTTTTTTCAAAATTGTCGCTCTTTTTTTTTTTTTTTGTTTATAGCGCAAAGAATAAAAACCACAAAGGTGATCAAATGCCACCAAAAGAAAGCTCTGTGGGAAAAAAAGATGTAAATTTTGTTTGGGTACAGCATCGCACGACGACCTTGTTTACATAGGCAGATCCCCGTTCTGCCTCTCTAAATCACGATCGCGTGTGGCTGGCAGGCATTGAGTCCGCTGGACCCGCGGGCGAGCGACTGGGCACGTGCCCGCAGTACCACATGCACAGACGGACGTACAGATATATATGGCAGAATATATGCGGAAGGCGGTCGGCTAGTGGTTAACCACTTGCTTACTGGGCACCTAAACCCCCTTCCTGCCCAGATCAATTTTCAGCTTTTAGCGCTGTCACTCTTTGAATGACATTTGTGCGGTCATACAACACTGTACCCAAATGAAATTTTTATCATTTTTTTCCCACAAATAGAGCTTTCTTTTGGTGGTATTTGATCACCTCTGGGTTTTTTTATTCTTTGTTAAATTAAAGACCGAAATGCCTTTAAAAAAATACAAAACCGTTTTATATTTTGTTAATAAATTTTGCAAACAGTTAATTTTTCTCCTTTATTGATGTACGCTGATGAGGCTGCACTGATGGGCGCTGATGAGGCTGCGCTGATGGGCATTGATGGGTGGCAGTGATTGGCACCACTGGTGGGCATTGATAGGTGGCACTCGTGGGCATTGATTCCTGGCACTGTGGGAACTGATTTGTGGCACTGGCAGGCGGTACTGGTGGACACATATGAGGCGGCTTCGCCTCTTCCTCTTCGGGGCCGATGTCCCTTCAACAGAAGCCGGTGATCGGCTTTTTTTTCTTCACATGCAAAAAAAGATTACCGATCTTCTGTTTACATCACGTGGTCAGCTGTCATTGGCTGACAACTGATCACGTGGTAAGGGGCTGGGATCAACCCCTTACTCCGATCTGTGATCAATAAGACTCGGGTGATTACAGCACGTGCCCTTCAGGGGGGCATGGCGAGCGTGCAAAAGGGAGGATGTCAATAGACGTACTCCCGGCAAAGCAGATCCACGCTGGAGCTGTTATTCGGCTATAGCGTGGATCTGAAGGGGTTAAGATAGATAGATCTATCTGTGTGTGTGTGTGTATATGTGTGTGTGTGTATGTGTGTGTATGTGTATATATATATATATATATATATATATATATATATATATATATATATATATATATATATATATATATATATATATATATATATATATATATATATATTATTATAGTGTGAGTCATTCACAACAATGATTGCTATACTTAAAACAATTCTTACTTCTAATATGCTCTGAATAAAAATATATTTTCATTTTATACAGAATTACTACTGCTCCAGTAGATACTGAAATGACTATATCTATGAGATAGAATATGATGTATTTCTTGAACATCTTTTTACCTTATACTTTTAAAAATAGACAGATATAAACTTCTTAGTGGAACGAGTTTGTTTTTCTCTGATAGTTGCCTTTTAAAAGAGACTTTGGACAACCTTACTAACTATGTAATGGAACAATAGTGTAGCGCTAATATAAACAATGAAATAGCAAAAAATGTGCATAGACACAATCTGTATGTGTAAAAAAGATGTGAACAACAAAAATAGATGTGCATTAACACAGTAAACACAATAAGTGCATGTCCAATAATAAATATAAACTCCGAAGCAAGTGCAGGATGGAGTCCACAGGGATCTAAAAGGAGACTTCTTCCTGTGAAGGTGACACCAGACCAGTGGGGCAAGTGAACAGGTTGTCTGTAGTTACTCTAAGCAACACTTAAAGGCAAGTAAATAAATACTCTTACCAGCTGGGATGGACACACATGTCTTACGACAGTGGGTCAACAAGGCTCAAGATCCTGAGGGGTCCGGATCAAGTGTTGTGCATTGGAGATAGTTGGATGGATCGAATGCAGGGACCCCGACTCTCCGTCCGAAAACTCCACAGGTGCGATAAAATCAAAAGTAGATGTGGCCCAAACAGCTCCCCATGAACTCCAGTGAAAATACAAAGAAAAGGGAAGGAGGGCTCCAGATGGTGCAGGTCAAACCAATAGGTATATTGAAGTATGTCACATGTCACAAATGACAGATAACAAGTGATCACAAAATACAAAAAATATATAAAAAGCAATGTGGGGTGCAGTAAATGCTAGACCGACGCGTTTCGACACCAGAAGGTCTTCAACAGGGGCATATCTCTGACCCCTCACATTGCTACTCAATAAATAAGTTTCTAAGCATTTAAGCATGAAGGGGCGGGACTGGAGGTATATACGCCAACATGCCTTCCAAGCTTAAAAAAACTCATAACTGTATAGGGCATACAGATGCAGGAAATGTCCTATGTTAACCAACGTTATCTAGAAATGTAAACCTTTAAAAGATTTGTATAAAAAATATCAAAAATGAGGTGTAATGATAAAAATAGAGGCCAAGCGTCATTGGATGCGCTTCAAACCTCGACTTGGACCTCCGTCGTGTGGACTATACTGGCCAATGGGCAAACAAGTGTAAACCGTCACATGACCGGAATCTAAATTCCCGTTCAAAGTTTACTTAACCCCAGCGGTGTACGTCATACGTGCGCATGCTCATTGGACTAAAGCCGCGCATCGCCACTATTTCACAGTTGGGGTAACGGATATACGTAATCACCTGATTGATAGGTTTGCAGATGTGGAAACGAGTCCTGGTTAGAGGATCATGTGACACTGATGCTAGACGTCGAACGGATCTACATCTCCAAAGAGGGACGCCGCCGTACTCACGTCATCGGGTCACGTGGCACAACAACATCACGGTCACATGACAACCTTGGCGTCCTCACCTTACCCAAGGTCACACCGTACCCAAGGTCCCGGTGGAATACAACTGAGCAAAATATAAAAACTGCAGAGGTGATCAAATACCACCAAAAGAAAGCTCTATTTGTGGGGAAAAAATGATAAAAACTGGTATTTGGGTACAGTGTTGCATGACCGCGCAATTGTCATTTAAAATGTTACAGCGCTGAAAGGTGAAAATTGGCCTGGGCAGGAAGGGGGTGAAAATGCCCTGTATTGAAGTGGTTAAAGGCTTGGCTTAAAAAACAAAACAAATAAACATGTTGCACTTACCTGCTCTGTGCAGTGGTTTTGCACCATTCACACACAGCCTCAGCTCTGCCCTCTCCTTATTGGCTCACTGGCTGTGATTGACAGCAGTGGGAGCCAATGGCGCCTGCTGCTGTCTCAGCCAATGATGGAGAGTCCCCGTAGAGCCGAGCTTCTCGTGCACATCAGGGATCGAGATGGGGCCAGAAGGTTGCATAGAATGCATTAAGGTAAAAAAACCTTCCGCCTTTAAAACCACTTTGAATCCAACAGATATGCATCTCTGTGTGTGAAAAGTCCCAAAACGCCACAAAAAGGTCCAGTGTACTGTAAGGTATATAACTTCTATTTCACCATGCTTCACTGTTTCATGCATTTCCACTGTGCAGTGTGCCACCATTTTCCCAAATGAATAAATGCTTTCCAGAGCTCCATGACCCTCTGGAATCATGTGTTTATACACCAGCTCATTCAGCTCCTCTCCAGCACTAAAATAGTCAGTCGATTTCGATCCAAAATGTGCCCAAGATGCATGTGGATAAAACAAATGTGCCCACAATAGTGTAAAACTGTATATAAAGTTTTATTGCAAAGGTTCAAAGCATTCACATAAGCTTAATGGGATTAAATGCATCCTATTACTCCAGCTGGCTTTCAACAAAATGGGTAAAGACCGCTATACTTGATGACCTCACCAAGCTGAGTCCACGCCCCTACGCATTCTGTCAAATAATTACATCTTCAGGAGACCAACCGAATGCTGTTCATCGTGTACTGATATAGTGTTTGGTTTGGTTTCTTCCACCCTCCTTCTCCAATCAGCAGCCTGCCACACCAAAGATAAGAATGGACCTAATAATAAGTACCACTGAGAGAGAGAACCAACGCCACATTAATGGTTTTGGAATAGGATGTCTGTAAAGCTCATATAGGTCTAAATTTCACGTCTCCACAAACTTTTTGTTCTTGTATTTTTTTTTTTTTTAAAGTGTGAACTTCATGCATTTGTTGAGACATATTTGTTTTATTTAGGTGTATACGACTTGCTCTTGTACATGACATGGCTGAGAGCATTGTGGGTGACATAGCTCCAGCTGACAATGTTTCCAAAGAAGAGAAACACAGGAAAGAAAAGGTGAGTGTACTTC
This sequence comes from Aquarana catesbeiana, assembly GCF_042186555.1. NCBI lineage: Eukaryota > Metazoa > Chordata > Amphibia > Anura > Ranidae > Aquarana > Aquarana catesbeiana. The sequence goes on along the minus strand of NC_133327.1, from coordinate 399,320,237 downwards.
TCACTAGTCAGTGACACTGGAGCAAATGTATATTGCTAACCACTTAAGGTCCGCCTTATAGCAGGTTTTTATATATGATCCGATTCCTCCGGGTAGGGGGCATGTCGACAGCAGAAGCTGATGGCCAGGTGCACGGTACCCGATGTCCTCTGGCACCCACCAATCGTTGGACAGAGAAACAGAACTGCAATCTGCCTATGTTCACAAGGCAGATTGCCATTCTGACAGGAGGGAAGGGATGGAATTTGTGTCCCTGCATGGCATAAATTCCATCTCTTCCCCTAGTAAAAGCATCTCACACAGTATTGTAAAACACTGGCTAGGCACACAGTTAACCCTTTGCTCGCCCCTGATGTTTACCCCTTCCCTGCCAGTGTCATTCGTACAGTCGGGGTGCATATTTTTTAGCACTGATCTCTGTATTAGTGTCACTGGTCCCAAAAAGTGTCAGTGTCAGAATGTCCACCGCAATATTGCAGATCACAAATAAAAATATTTTGGGATTTTTTTTTTTTTTTTACCAAAAACGTAGCAGAATATATATTGACTATTTCTATTTTTTTTATTGGGTATGTTTTATAGCAGTAAGTAAAAATAATTTATGTGGTGGTGTTTTTATTTATTTTTTATTTTTATGTTGTTTTATAGTGCAAAAAATAAAAAACTCAGGGGTGATAAAATACCACCAGAAGAAAGCTCCATTTGTGGGGGGAAAAAGGACATACATTTTTTTTGGGGTACAGCGTCGCACGAATGTACAATTGTCAGTTAAAGTAACGCAGTGCTGTATTGCAAAAAAAATGACCCAGTCATGACTGGGGGAAAATCTTCCGGAGGTCAAGTGGTTAAAATAATAAATGAATCTATTAAAATGATAGTAATGCTGAAAAGTCAGATATCAGAAGTAATATAATTTTTGAAGCTCATTGACTGTCTAATATTTAGGATTTGTACAAACCTGAAACACTTGTCACATGCAGGCAGAGATTTATTTTAAACCAGAAAAATACAGAAAAGAGTGCCAGGCAAAATTTAGAAAAAAACAATCCAAGATGATTTTAATTGTTGATAAAAAAAACAGCGTGTTTTGGGGGTAATACCACTCCTCTTCTTTAGGGCTCAACACAAGATAGAATTTGGACTTGCAGAAAGCAGTGACCTCACAGATCTATATTAGAATCAGTATTGAACTGTCCCCATGGTGGAACAACCTGACAGCAATTGCTAATAGCAGTTGTATTAAAGCTGGACTCCTTCGCCTTTTCCTCCCCACTTTCATTTGTTTGGAACAAGCAGTGCATGTTGGTTGCAGTCATGTGCACTCCTCTATGTACACTACAAATCCTATAGTCCATCAAGTAAGACAAAATGACTTCCTTCCTACATACAGTGGCGCCATGAAAAACAAACACAGCCATCTTACAGGAAGTATGATCAGAGACACAAAAAATGCAATTTGCAGATTAGTTGAAAGCAATACAAGGTACTTTTCTAAATTAAAGTGATTGTAAAGTCTTTTTTTTTTCCCCCATAAAAATAAGTCATGTTATACTTCACTCCTCTGTGATTTGCACAGAGCAGCCAGATTCTTCTCTTTTTGGGTCCCTCTTCAACGCTTCTGGTCCCTCCCTCCTGTTGCGTGTCCCTACAGCAAGCAGCTTGCTATGGGGTCACCCAAGCTGAGCTGTAGCTCCGTGTTTCCATTGACACATGGAGCTGCAGTTATGCCCTGCCCCTCTCTCTCTTGATTGGCTCCCCTGCTGTCAAAGTCAGTTAGCCAATGGGGCCACTGCTGTGTCTCAGCCAATCAGGAGGGAGAGTCCCGGATGGCTGAGACACTTGTGGACAGAGATGGGGCTCCGTAAGTATTAGGGGGGCTGCTGCACACAGAAGGCTTTTTATCTTATTAATGCATTAAGATAAAAAACCTTCTGCTTTTACAACCCCTTTAAGAACAACTGCTTAAATAGGATTTTTTGTTTTTTACCAGAGTTTAGTGTCATGTTAAGAAATTGCATTCGGTGCATGCGCGGAGCTGATGGCGGCGGACATGTCCAGCTAAAGCTCTGCTGTTCTCGGGACTTCACGGTCAAAAAGGACACCCAAATGGCAGGGTAAATAAGACAAGAGACTTACCTTAACCCTCCTTAGTGCTCTGGGACTATTTAAAGATAGTTTTGGGAGCCACCCGCATAAAATACAAAACAAAAACACAAAGATAATCCTCCCAGAGGCTCCTGTAAAATGGCGCTGTCTCATTTTTCCTCACACAGTCACATCTCGCGCTGACAAGCAGCTGCATTCACCTTAGGAAAACTATGACACAGACTGTGAATACAGCGCCACCTCTCAGCATCAACAGGCAGAATCATTACATCCCAATGTAATAAAACAAATAGAAAAAATGTTACAGAAAGCATTAAAGCAGACCTCCAACCATATTAATGAAAAGTTGACAAAAGAGTAGATGACATTGAAACTAATATATTATTTCATGACAATGAATTGGAGGCTCTTAAAGATGTGACATAACTGCAAAATTCCATTTCTTTCACACCAAAGAGCAACTCATGGCTGCTGTCAGGATCAAAGAATCCCTTATCTTTCAAGGTCACCCATATCAGCTCTTTGCCGACCTTTCCCCTATAACTGTGGCTAAATGACACTCGATGAAACCTTTGCGTCAAAATTTACAGCAGCACCAGATTCCCTACCAGTGGGTATTCCCATTTTCTATTCGCTTCACGTATTAAGGTACCAAGCATTCATGTAGATCCTCTGACGAATTACTGAACACCTTACTAGAACTCCAACTGTACAAAAGACCCACTGCTAGCCCACGTCGATGGACAACATCCAGCTCTCCACAAGGCTCCTCCAAATTCGGAAATGATAGAAGCAGACTAAACTCATCAAAGAGGGGTCAATTCTCTGGATCTAGATCTTCCAGACACAATGGACTGAATACCTTTTGCATACCAAGTTGAAGTTCACTCTTGCTACTTCTCTGTTCTTTCTTTGGTCGCTAGGTATTTAATGTCTTCAACATATTCTGAATAAACTTCCTTGAATTGATATTATATTTCAACTTTAGAATTCCCCTTTAAAACCTCCCCCAGATTTAGATAATTATATTTATTATATTATCTAATTATTCCCGATTTCCTCCCTAATCTTTCCTCTCCCCTTCTCCTTCCTCCTCCTTCCTCCATACTCCCTTCTTTCCCTCCCCATTCTCTCCCCCTTCCCTCTTCTCAACTAAAATGGAGAGCAATATTGTTTTGATCAAAGCCCTAAATTACTAAGAATCAAATTTAGTTATCCAATAAATTTTAAATGCTACAGCCATTTTATATTTAACGATCCTGATTATTAATAACATTGTCTACCTTTCCCACTACTGCCAATCCAGAGGCAATTAGTACTGTTCACAAACCATAGAGTTCATAATTTAAGTTACATACCTTTTAAAAGGTCAAATAAATGTTTATACTCACTTTATAATATTGAAAGTTGAAAACTAATTAATCTTTCTCTTATCTTTGATTATTTTTCCACATATTGCCAAACTTGGGTGTCCAAGTACATTTTTTTTTTTTTTCTTGTTTGAATATACTTCTTGGCCGTTGGGGGGCTCGAGAAACTGTCACTGCTTCCCCCCCATTTCTTTTGCCCTAGGACTCTCTTCCACTCTGTGTTTTTTTTTTTTTTTTTTTTTTTTTTTTTTTTTTTTGCGAGGAGCCTCCTCGGATAGACTCAGTGCCTCCCTGAGTTAGCACTGTACACACGCTCAGTACACCATCATTTTACTTTTCAATATTTACACAATTGTAAACTGTTTGTACACATGATTCTTACTCTATCCTTTTTCTTTAATTACCTATTTCTACTCCCTTCTTTTTTCTTGCTCTTCCCTGGGGTAAATATAAATTCACAATCTACAGTGTCTTGCAAAAGTATTCACCCCCTTGGCATTTTTCGTGTTTTGTTGCCTCACAACCTGGAATTAACATGGATTGTCTGAGGATTTGCATCATTTAATTTACAGAACATGCCCACAACTTTGAGCGCTATGAGTAAGCGCTCCGCAGAGCGTGAAACGCGTTTGCTGATTATCTGTACATTCTATCCATGGTGCTTTGTACATGATTTGTTCCTGATTTTACAATAAAGAAATTTCGTTGGATTATATTCTCCTGGTGTGCGGCTGTCCGGACTTTTTTCTTCCCTCACAACATGGATTAGCATTAGCCAGCACCTGGGGCTTTTCAACTCTGGAGAGCAACATTCAGTTTATACCTGGTTTGGATACAACCTGGTGCGGGGAAAACGCTTGTGCTACAACTTTGAAGATGTTTTTTATTTTTTATTGTGAAGCTAACAACAAATAGGACAAAATAACAGAAAAAGTCAATGTGCATAACTATTCACCCCCCTAAAGTCAATACTATGTAGAGCCACCTTTTGTGGCTATCACAGCTCCAAGTCGCTTTGGATAAGTCTCTATGAGCTTGCCACATCTTGCCACTGGGATTTTTGCCCATTCCTCCTTGCAAAACTGCTCCAGCTCCTTTAGTTGGATGGTTTGTGCTTGTGAACAGCAATCTTTAAGTCTGACCACAGATTTTCTATTGGATTGAGGTCTGGATGACTAGGCCATTCCAACACATTTACATGTTTCCCCTTTAAACCACTCAAGTGTTGCTTTAGCAGTGTGTTTGGGGTCATTGTTCTGCTGGAAGGTGAACCTCTCTCCTAGCCTCAAATCACACATATAGGTGGTACAGGTTTTGCTCAAGAATATCCCTGTATTTAGCACCATCCATCTTTCCCTCAACTCTGACCAGTTTCCCAGTCCCGACTGCTTAAAAACATCCCCACAGTATGATGCTGCCACCACCATGTTTCACTGTGGGGATGGTGTCCTTTGGGTGATGTGATGTGTTGGGTTTGCCCCAGACATAGCGTTTTCTTTGATGGCCAAAAAGTTAAATTTTAGTCTCATCAGACCAGAGCACCTTCCTGCATACATTTTGGGAGTCTCCCACATGCCTTTTCACAAACTCAAAACGTGCCATTTTGTTTTTTGCTGAAAGTAATGGCTTTCTTCTGGCCACTCTGCCATAAAGCCCAACTCAGTGGAGCATACAGCTTATTGTTGTCCTATGTACAGATACTCCAGTCTCTGCTGTGGAACTCTGCAGCTCCTCCAGGGTTACCTTAGGTCTCTGTGCTGCCTCTCTGATGCCCTCCTTTCCCAGTTCATGAGTTGTGGTGTGCGGCTGTCTCTTGGCAGGTTTGCTGTTGTGCCATGTTCTTTCCATTTGGTTATGATAGATTTGATGGTGCTCCTAGGGATCATCAAAGATTTGGATATTTTTTCATAACCTAACCCTGACTTATACTTCTCAACAACATTGTCCCTTACTTGTTTGGAGAGTTCCTTGGTCTTCATGGCAGTGTTTGGTTAGTGGTGCCTCTTGCTTAGGCGTTGCAGCCTCTGGGGCCTTTCAAAAAGGTGTGTATATGTAATGACAGATCATGTGACACTTAGATTGCACACAGGTGGACATCATTTCACTAATTATGTGACTTCTGAAGGTAATTGGTTGCACCAGAGTTTTTTATGGGCTTCATAACAAAGGGGGTGAATACATACGCACATGCCAATTATCCGTTTTTTTTATCTCTGAAAAATAGTTTTATGTATATATTTTTTGTAATTTTACTTCACCAATTTGGACTATTGTGTTCTGATCCATCACATATAATTCAGATAAAAAAAACATTGGTATAGGACATGCTGCGCTGGCCCTCCAAAACAAGTGAACGAAATTAGTAAAAAAGCAGCTGACACACAAACAAACCAAGTCAACTCAATATGTAAATAATTAAGTGCAGCGCTAAGATCACCCAGTATGGACTGGAAACATGGGTGAAAAATGTATACACCAGTGAAAAAGTGAAATATAATGACAAAAGTGAGAATAACCAGTCAGGTATAAACAAAATGTCTATAGTGAAATGTGGAGTAACAAGGGACCAGAGTCCATAAAAGTAAAATCAGTAGAAGTCTTCTCAAAAGGGCGAAGTGCTGGAACCCTGGAAGGTGAATTGGCGCTCAAATGGAAGGCAACCACAGGTGACAAGCCACAAACATTTTCAAATACAAGAGGTTGGGTACTCTTACCAGATCCGTAGGACGTATCTGCCGTATAGCAGTACATCTATTAGGCATAAGGAGGTAGCCTCCTGTGATATCCACCCCAATGATGTCCTGTAGATCACGGTCACCGGTAAGAAGTAGTTGTCCTGGGTGGAGGTTAAACCATTGTCACACACGCTCTCCAGTTCCGGAACAGAAGGGTCGGGAAGAGCTAGTTGGAGATGGAACCATGGAGAAAAAGAAAAAAGGGACTCCAAATGGTGTAGGTCAAAACGAGGGGTTTTAATGGATAAAAACCTTTACAAGATAAAAGTGATCACAAGCGAATAAAAATAGCAATGTGGGAAGCTGAAAACGCCACATCGTTTTGACCTACACCATGTGGAGTCCCTTTTTACTTTTTCTCCATGGTTCCATCTCCAACTAGCTCTTCCTGACCCTTCTGTTCCGGAACTGGAGAGCGTGTGTGACAGCGGTTTAACCTCCACCCAGGACAACTACTTCTTACCGGTGATGTCCAGGCCCTGATGGGTTCTCTGTCCTCTATTAGAAGAAATTTTCTCATATCCTTGCTCCAATGCTGACAGATGCTTTCAATTCCCTTCTTAATAATCAATCCTTTCCCCCCCAAAACATTAACAGCAATAATCTCGATGATTCCTAAACCTCAGATGAAACATCTTGTGCTAATTATAGGCTCATATCCTTACTAAACTTCAACATAACAGATGACACCAGAAGTCTCAGAAAACGTAGCCGCGCTCTTGAGCGCCTGTGGCATAAGACTAAGACCCAGGAAGACTTCACACAATATAAATCTGCCCTCCTAAAATACTACTCCTGCCTTCACACTGCCAAACAGACCTACTTTATCACACTCATCAACACCTTCTCATCCAGTCCACGTCAACTCTTCTCTACCTTCAACACTCTACTCTGTCCTCCACTGCCTCCACCCACCAACTCAATCACGGCCCAGGAGATTGCCAATCACTTCAAAACTAAGATTGATACAATTCATGAGGAGATCGCCAATGCGCAAAAACCTCCCCCATGCAACACCCCATGTCCACAGATACAGTCATTACTTCCCTCATTCAACCCTGCTACTACTACTGAGGTTGCTAAACTTTTATCTAGCACTCATCTAACCACTTGCCCCCTGGATCCTGTTCCCTCGCAAATGCTACGCTCACCCTCTGACTCGATTCTACGCTCTCTAACTCACATTTTCAACCTCTCCCTCTCTTGTGGCATCTTCCCAAACTCTCTAAAACATGCACTAGTCACCCCCATACTAAAAAAGCCCTCACTGGATCCCACCAATCTCAACAACTTACGTCCCATCTCCTTACTCTCCTTCTCCTCCAAACTTCTTGAAAGACTGGTCTACAACCGATTAAGTGACCATCTGACCATGAATAAACTTCTTGATCCCCTTCAGTCCGGTTTTCGCCCTCAACACTCCACGGAAACTGCTCTCCTTAAACTCTCAAATGACCTACTAATGGCTAAAGCCAATGGACACTATTCTGTACTACTTCTCCTGGATCTCTCTGCTGCCTTTGACACAGTGGACCACCCACTCCTCCTCGAAAAACTCCACTCCTTTGGTCTCCGTGACTGCACTCTTCGCTGGTTCTCATCCTACCTATCCCACCGCTCCTTCAGTGTCACTTACAACTCTACTTCCTCCTCTCCTCTTCCTTTTTCCGTTGGGGTCCCCCAAGGTTCTGTTCTCGGACCTCTCCTTTTCTCAATCTACACCACCTCCTTGGGTCAGTTGATTGCCTCCCACGGCTTTAAATATCATCTCTACGCTGATGACACCCAAATCTATCTCTCCACCCCCCAGCTCTCTCCATCTGTCTCCTCACGCATTACCAACTTATTAGCAGACATATCAGCCTGGATGTCACATCACTTTCTCAAACTCAACCTATCCAAAACCGAGCTCATGATATTCCCTCCCTCAGGTGCCACTTCCCCTGATCTCCCTGTCAAGATCAACGGCTCAACTATCAACCCATCTCCCCACGCCAAGGTCCTAGGTGTAATCCTGGACTCTGAACTAACCTTTCGACCCCACATTCTATCACTATCCAAAGCTTGCCGCCTCTGTCTTCGCAACATCTCCAAGATACGCCCCTTCCTAACCATTGACACCACAAAGCTTCTAATCCACTCCCTGGTCATCTCCCGCCTTGACTACTGCAACTCCCTCCTCATTGGTTTACCTCTAAATAGGCTATCCCCACTTCAGTCCATCATGAACGCTGCGGCCAGGCTCATCCACCACACAAACCGCTCAGCGTCTGCTACACCCCTCTGCCAATCCCTCCATTGGCTGCCACTCAGTCACCGAATTAAATTCAAGATACTAACTATAACTTACAAAGCCATCCACAACTTGGCCCCTAGCTACATCTCTAACCTAGTCACAAAATACCAACCTAATCGTTCTCTTCGCTCCTCCCAAGACCTCCTGCTCTCAAACTCCCTTGTCACCTCATCCCATGCTCGCCTTCAGGACTTCTCCAGAGCCTCCCCCATCCTCTGGAATGCTCTACCCCAATCCGTCCGTTTTTCTCCTACTTTATCCACTTTCAGACGATCCCTGAAAACTCATCTCTTCAGAGAAGCCTATCTGGCCCCCACCTAACAACTGTACATTTATCTTCTCAATCAGCACATCACCCACAGTTATTACCTCTTGTATCTCTTGACCTCCCCTCTTAGATTGTAAGCTCTAAGGAGCAGGGCCCTCTGATTCCTACTGTATCAAATTGTATTGTACTTGTACTGTCTACCCTCAAGTTGTAAAGCGCTACGTAAACTGTTGGCGCTATATAAATACCGTATAATAATAATAATAATAATAATAACATAAAATTGCTAGCAAAAGTTTTAGCGACTGGCTTAAAAAATAATTAAAAGTAGGTTCTTTTAATAAACAAAGATCAAGTAGGCTTCATTCTGTTACGCCAAGCAGCTGATACTGATTCAAGTGGCCAAAACACGACAGATACCCATATGCCTTCTGTCGTTGGATATCAAAAAAGCGTTCGGAGGCGCATGCGCGGCGGCTCCTGACATGGACGCTTAGTCAGGGAGCTCCGTCCCGCTTCAGCAGACCGGGCCTCCGCAGCGGCACTCTGACCGGCGATCGGCACCTGGATTTCCCCCCCACGGACACCGGAAAACTCAGGGACTCTCCTGATGTACTCGGGAGCAGTCAAAAGAAATTTAAAGCCCACATTTGAAGCCGCTCTGTCCCACGCTGAGACAGCTAAGATGGCAGCCGCTCCTCACCGCTCTGCAGCTACATGCCCTCCCTGTGTCCAGCTCGCAGCATCCCCCTCCCTGCTGCAGCAAGAGTCTCTCACAGGTATCTCTCCCCTGGAACCAGCTTCCCCAGCATCCACTGCATCTCTCCTAGAACACTCCCTGACAGGACTGGAGTACTCCCCCATGGATGCAGGCCCCCCCAGGCACACCAGCTAATACAGCCCGGGGATTCGGGCCTACTACAACCGACCTCTGTGGCTGAAATGTTTGCCAAGTTTGCTGAATTACTAGACAGAGGCCTGCACAACACAGCCCTCAAAATAACGAATGATATTAAAGCAGACCTACAGCACATAGGCACCCGCATGGACCTCATTGAGTCCAACCTCGATTCCACCATTTCAGGAACAAACCAGAACATGGCCTGTATACAGACCCTTCAGGAGCAATTAGAGACTGCCAATGCCAAACTTGATGACCTCGAAAACCGAAATCGGAGGTACAATTTTAGAGTCAGGGGGCTCCCTGAATCATTTAAGGACATTCCTGAAACTATACAATCTTTTTTTAAGGACTTACTCCCTGATACACCCCAACACAGACTGGAGCTGGATAGGGCTCATAGAGCTCTCAGAGCTCCTAGGGCGGACGGACTCCCCCGTGATGTTGTGGTGAAACCGCACTTCTCTGTCAAGGAGGAGGTCATGAGGAAATCAAGATCCATGTCTAAAATAGTGTTCCAGGGTCATCAGCTGCAAATCTTTGCTGATTTATCCCCCCTCACCATCCAAAAAAGGAGGGCCCTAAAGCCAATACTTCAAATCCTGATGGACAGAGAAATTAAATACTGGTGGCTCTTCCCATTCCAACTTAAACTAATCTTCAAAGGCAAGGCGTACACCTTTGGATCCCTGCAGGAAGAACGGCTGTTTCTACAACTGGGCCTCATCAACCAGGACCCTAATGCCCGTCAGTCGGGACTTCAACCAAACTCCGCAAAAAGACATATGCCCACCAGTCCTCTGAATCCGGTTTGGGAGAAGGCCAGATCCAAGAAGTCCAAGGAAACTATCCCTCCATGACTTTCGTAACTCATTTTTCCTCAAGGACTCGCCCCTTTTTTTTGTCTCCATTTCCTCTCAGCTACCGGCTGAGACGACGGAGCCCCCCCCCCACTTGTGCGTCCCGAGACAGGTTTTCTGTTCACGGTTTAGATGACCTCACGCCTCGGCCGAGGCGGTTTCGGGTAACTCTCAAACTGGGGAGGACACTAAATAAGAAAATTTTTTTTTTTTTTTTTTCCTTTTTTTTATTTTACTGGCCCCATTGGGTCGCTCCATTGCTACTTCTAGGCGGGAGTTGAGGGACGTACTTATGGCGCCTGTCCAACCCCGATGAACTTTTTATACAATCCACAATGTTTTGGGGAACCATACCAGATGTACGCCCTCCCTATCAGTCATTTTAGCTTCCCCCTCCTGTACACCCTTTGCCCTTATTCACAGCTCACCCCCACATATCCAGGTCCACACTTATGTGTTTGTTAACTGTTTAATTACTATAAGCATTATCAGTTTACTAAAGCAATTTCACCTCCACGTGTTACTTAGTATGCGACACTGTTAGCTGGGAGGGTACTATGTTAATGCCGGCACCAGTGCCTTTATCATGCTAATCGCAAACCATTTTAAACGACCACTCTGCTGAAGTGGTTTTCATGTGCCCCCTCCTGTCTAGTGGTTTAGGTAGTCTACCCTATCCTGGACAGGACCATTCCCTGCCTTCGGGTGGGACTTCAGTGTGACACACTTTCCGATGGAGGACTCTGTCCCCTCCATTCTACGGGAGACTCTCTTGTCCCCCGTCTTTCTTTCATGCTTTTCCTTTTTTCTTTCCCAACAATGTTTTATTTTACATTTCCCAGTGGAAGTCGGCTGGGGGGAATTATCCGGACGACAACAGGACATCTCACTGGTCTTCGCTCGCTATGCGGGATGTCTTGACATTCGTGGACGTCAGATGGTAAGTGCTGCAGATTTCCTAGCCCTGCCCCATCTACTGCTCGATGGCTGATGACCCACCGGTAAATACACCACTTAAAATAATATCACATAATGCGCAAGGCCTAAACTCACCGGCAAAAAGGCGCAAAGTCTTCCAATACCTACATGCACAAAGAGCAGACGTAGTTCTCCTCCAGGAAACGCATTTCCCCAAACGCTTCAAATCATCCTTTATACACTCCAAATTCCCCTTCTTCACACTAGCCAATGCAGAGGATAAAACGTAGGGGGTGGGCATTTTTATCTCTAAACAATGCAAATTTATTCTCAAATCTGAACACAGGGACCCTGATGGTCGCTATATCCTCATTGTGGGGGAACTAGACGACCAACTGTATTCTTTAATTTCGTACTATGCCCCCAACAGAGGCCAACTAGCCTTTTTTCAACGCTTGTTTACAACACTAACACCACTGCTGGAGGGCACAGTGATATTTGGAGGCGACTCTAACTCGGCCTTTGACCAGGGCCTGGACAAGTCTCGTCCCCCTGGTAAACGCCTCACCAGACCCACTAAACAGAGTCTTCATATAGCCAAACTAATCTTTCAACAAGGTCTCGTTGATATATGGAGGGAAGTAAATCCCACCCTACGAGACTTCACACACTTCTCTAACCCCCATAGATCCTTCGCGAGAATCGATCATATCCTTATCGCTTCTGCTTCTATCCCCCTAACGAACAGGGCATATATCAAAGATGTAGTCTGGTCGGATCATTCACTGGTGATCCTTTCCATTCAGCGCCCGTTGGGCCCTAAACCCTGCAGGCGTTGGAGACTTAATGAGTCCATCCTGAGTGATCAGATTAGAATCAAAGAAATTGAAACTTTAATCTGCAATTACTTTACCACAAACGATCAGCCAGAAACTAGCCCTTCATGCCTTTGGGCAGCACATAAGGCCGTAATTAGAGGTCATCTGATCCAAATTGCCTCTCAGATCAATAAAGCCAACAAAGCTGACATAGAGAAATTAGATAAGGATTATACAGCCTTAATTAAAAAACACAAGGCCGACCCAAGAGCTGTTCCCACCGTCAAGCTGGATGCAGCTCGCACGGCATTAAACCTCGCCCTGACCACAAGGGCCGAAAAATGGCTACGGTGGAATAGATCCCGATTCTATTGCCAAGGCGATAGAATCGGTTCTATGCTTGCGGGCAGGCTGTCCCCGAAATTTAAATCCCCAGCCCTTGCCAAAATCAAAATCCAAGGCGGCACTCTGTCCCAGAACCCTAAACGAATAATGGGGGAATTCCTGACCTTTTACAAATCCCTATACAGTGGTGAGAACGGTCCCACTACAGAGACAGTAGATCACTTCCTAGACAACATTCAAATTCCCACATTAGAAGAAAGACACCGCCAGAAACTAGACTCCCCTATCTCCGCTGAGGAAGTATGTGCAGTTATTAAACACTTGAAATCTCACTCGGCGCCTGGCCCAGATGGCTTCTCTATACCATATTACAAATCGTTCTCTTCTATTCTTGCCCCTTATATGGCCCGATTCTTTAACGCACTCAGGCAGGGGGCTTCACTAGATGCCTCACTTAACACGGCCTACATCACGGTCATCCCTAAACCTGATAAAGATGCCAGCTCGGTTAGTAACTATAGACCAATATCTCTCATTAATAATGACTTAAAGATTCTGACTAAGATCCTTGCAGACCGCCTGGCCTCCTTCATTAGATTATACATTAACAAAGACCAAGTAGGCTTCATCCCAGGGAGGCAGGGACCTGACCAAACTAGACGAGCGATTGATCTAATATCTTTTCTCAATTCTAACTGGGATGGGGGCCCTTCCAGACAGGGATGTTTACTCTCTCTAGACCTCCAAAAAGCTTTTGATACTGTCCAATGGCCATATATCTTCAAAACTCTTCAAAGGTGGGGATTTGGGAATTCATTTCTTAATGTCATGCATGCCCTTTATTCAAACCCCTCGGCTCAGGTGTGTCTGCAGGGATTTTACTCGGAATCCTTCCCCATAGCTAGAGGCACCAGACAGGGCTGCCCCCTATCCCCATTAATCTTTGCCATAGCAATTGAATCCTTAGCGATAGCCATCAGAAACAACCCGAATATTCAAGGCATTCAAAGTGGCCCCAAGTGTCATAAATGCGCATTATTTGCAGATGACATCTTACTATTTGTATCCTCCCCACTAACGTCACTCCCCAACATATGTCATCTCCTAGAAGAATTCGGGGCGGCATCAGGCCTTAGGGTTAACTACGATAAATCACAGGCACTCAATATTAACATCCCAGACCCTCTCTTGGCCAGGCTCAGGGAGAGCTTCCGATTCTCCTAGAACGACTCCTCCATCACATACCTGGGGATCAAACTGACCCCCAGGATAGAACTCCTATACCAAGCCAATTACCCACCTCTCTACAAAAAACTAGAGGAAGACCTCTCCCGGTGGTCCCGTCTATCCCTGTCATGGCTGGGTAGAATTAACACGATTAAGATGACTATACTCCCCCGCATTCTCTACTATTTTAGAGCCCTCCCGATTCCTGTAGACAAAACTCGCCTACAACGACTCCAAGCTAAAATCGTCAAATACATTTGGGGTAGAGGGGGACACAGATTCCCCAAAGCAGTCCTGTTCAGATCTAGAACTGAAGGGTGCATGGGACTTCCAAATCTGCTTTGGTACTTGCAAGCTGCTCATCTAGCCCAGATCTCGGCGGTATACTCACGCTGGGAACAACTTGACTGGATTCACATAGAAAGGCAGGCAGTCCCTCTCCACACTCTAGACTACCTTCTCTGGAGCCATAGAAAACTCAGACCCTCCATACTTTCCCCAACCCTCTCACACTCCTTCGCACTATGGGATAGTCTGCGTTGCAACCAACATCTGACTTCCCCCACAAAACCATTGCAACATTTATTTCGAAATCCTGATTTCCCTCTGGGCCTTGACATATCAGCATTTAGATGGTGGCTCGATAAAGGGTTATACAGAATAGGGCACTTCCTTAGACCTCTTGGCCCACTCTCCAAAGCATTCTGTGTTAGTAACCTAGACATGCCTGTCTCTGAATCCTTCAGATTCTCTAAAATCTCAAACTTTTTACACAAAAGGTGTAAAACACTCCCGAATGGGCCCCAAATAACTCCCTATGAAGTATGGTGTGGTCAGGCCAGTGAGCAGAGGGGGGGCATCTCAGTAATCTATAAAGCCCTGTCCTCCGCGCAATCCAAGACGTCTTACTTGCAGGCTTGGGAAACTGACCTTTCCCAACACTGGATATTGGAAAGGTGGCACAGGAACTTTTCCCAATCATACAAAGGTATCCTTAACTCCAGCCTCATGGAAGCTAGTTTAAAAGTGTTGACTAGATGGTACCTGGTCCCTTCAAAGCTAGCGCACATGTACCCGTCAGCATCTCCCCTATGTTTTCGGGGATGTGGCCTTACATGCGATATGCTCCATATATGGTGGACCTGTCCCAGAGTTCGACCATATTGGCACAAGATCTTTTCTTGGATTGGCAAGCTAACCTCAACACCTATTCAAATGTCCTCCCTCATAGCGCTCCTTAACTTCCCAGTGAAAGAAGCCTCCAGGATTACTCAACGCCTTATATTCTTTATCATCTTAGGAGCCAAACTCACCCTGGCTCATGCATGGAAAAAACCATCGGTTTCAACACTTCTAGCCAAAGGAAAGATCTCTTGGATTATGAACAAATTTGGGAACCCTGGGCTTCCTTTGTGGGGGTTACCCTCTAATTATCTCCCCCTGGATGTCACCTTCCGGCTCTCTTTCCCCCCAGTCGACTGGTACTCACCTCTTCTACCGTATATCTCTTCTTTCTTTTTCCTCCCTTTTCTTTCCCCTTGTATTCTTTCCTATCACCTACCTATCTAAGTCAGTCTTGGACCCCAGCGACTGACTGGTTGTGACCGGGGCCGGGGTCTAGATTCACCCTGCTCCCGGTCCCAACTTCGACTACAACCTAGATTCTTACGGACATGTCGCTGTTCTAATTCCCTGTTATATACACCATGTGTTCCCATGAGTGTGTCCTTGTTTGTATTTTACTGAGCAGTCTTTCCTTCACAGGACTCGAAGTTATTCCTTTGTCCAGAAAACGTTGGACTAGTTTATACACTTACTGTTCTACGAATTGTTTTAATAACCCCTTTTCTTTTTCTTTACACAAGATTAATCAATAGCTTTATTATCTATGATGGGGGGATGCTGGGGGGGTGGGAAGCTCCGCCACAGCTTGCCCCCAGTTGGGGTGGCGGGGGTTCCTCCCCTTCTGCACCTCTCGTCGGATAAAGCTCCTGGGAACATGTTTGACACCCGGGGTTTCTGATCAAAACACTTGACAGGTTATGTTTGTTTTATGCAGATATGTTTTGTAATAATATCATTGATTAATATGTTTTCCACATGACCGTGTTGGTCGCCCCAAGACAAATGTCTCACGTTGTATCTATAACTTGTGATGTATTCTTTTCATCCACTTTTGACAAAATAAAATATATTGAAACGTAAAAAAGCGTTCAATACAGTATAGTGGCCCTACTTACATTTCGCCCTGCAACGATGGGGCTTCGGTCCTCATTTTCTTAATTGGGTTTCATCATTATATAATAATTCCAAAGCCTATGTTAAATATGCTGGATACAAATCAGGCGTGTTTTCCATCAGCAGAGGAACATGACAAGGTTGTCCACTCTTTCTTTCCCCACTCTTATTTGCAATACTTTTTGAGCCCCTTGCTCAGGCAATCTGTACTAACCTCTCATTTAAAGGGATAGATTTAGCTGGTCATCAACACAAACTGTCTATTTGCTGACGATATCTTAATCTCTATGTCATCCCCTCATATTTCTGCTCCCAACCTTACAAGCAAACTTGATCATTTTGCCCGCATCTCTGGTCTAACTATTCTCAAAAAACTACAGCCTTAAATATCTTCTTAACTCCTCATATTCTACAACAAGCACAAACATCCCTCCCTTCCTGGTCCACATCACGCCTCGCTTACTTAGGAATTAACCACTTGCCGACCGCTGCACTCCAATATACGTTGGCACAATGGCATCAGTGAGGAAATGGGTATACCTGTATGTCCCCTTTAATTGGCGGGGCTAGTGGGCATGCGCTGCGTACAGGGTGACCGTACCAACGGGTCCCGCAGACTCTGTCCGGTGTCCCGCGATCGTGTCACGGAGCCGCAGAACGGGGAGATGCCTGTGTAAACAAGGCATTTCCCAGTTCTGCCTAGTGACATGACAGGGAGCTACTGCTCACTTTCTTCCTCCCAATTTTGACACCACTAAGACCTTGGTAATATTGCTACATATATCTATTCTGCATACTCATAACATATGACCACCAATATGGGATCCCTACTATCTTTGATTTCTTTCTTTTTCTAGAACAAAAAACACAAAACCTCTGCGCTTAGGACAGAAAAAAGGGGGGCAAGATATGGAAACAAGAGGGAGGAGGAAAAAGACCAAGGGGGTGGGGAGGGGGGAGGGGGAAAGAGGGGAGAAGGAAAAAGAAAAAAGAAAGAAAGGTATGCTGCCACCTTTAGTTAAGCCCTCAAAGAGGACTAACATATATATATAAAATTTTAAATAGAGGTATGGCGCTTCCTTATAAAGTGTGTACTAGATAATAATGTGACCGATATGAACTATACCATACACAAACAGTGATAAGTGATCATATAAGTGCCCCCATAACTGGTAAAATATATACGTGATACGAAACGTGAAGAAGACCCTAATTAGGTACCATACACCTATATACCCAGGTAATTTCCAAAAAGTACCACTAGGTGTGGCTGCTGATACACTATGCAGCTAATATGATGATTCCAACATATATATATGCAAAAAATATAAAAAATAATATAATATACCAGTGCAATCAAATCCAAAAAATTGTTATATACCCAAATGGTCTGCAAAATGTGTAATAGCTTATATGGATAGAAAAAATGTTCTGTCACAAGTAATGCGTCCCAAACTGCAAATAGCGGAAAATTATATGTATATAAATATGCAAAAAGGTTGTATACCAGTGCAATCAAATCCAAAAAATATGTATCCAAATGATCTACACAATGTGTCTCAACATATTTGAATAAAGAAAGAATAATAAAAAATAATAAATAATAAAAAACACAAAAAACTGTCACACATGATACGTCCCAGATTCCAATTAGCAGATGAAAAAAAAAAAAAAAAAAAAAAAAAAAAAGAAAGTTCCAAGAGCTTGGTGACTGTGGTGCCCTTATAGATGAAAGATCCGTGACTTCTGTGCTCCCCCTTTTGGCTCCCCACTCACCGACTCCCACTACCCCTGCAGGGGTAACAGACACTTCAGGATCCCAATCCCGTCCTATTGGCCAATATCCCGTGGTCACTGAGATAGGATGTCCTCTCTCCCAGGCGTTTCCAAATAGCCTCTTTGTACCACCTCCTTATATCACGTCCAAGACAGGGATCCCCAAAGAAATCCTCATAAAAAGAGATGCCACCTCATAGTGTAGTAATTAAATTAAAACTTTATTGCCATAAAAAACTCCCCACATGGGAGAAATTAAAAGCATGTAACACTACACTATGGGTGAAGCCGAAAGCCAGGAAGTAATTCACGCTGCGGTGAATTACTTCCTGGCTTTCGGCTTCACCCATAGTGTAGTGTTACATGCTTTTAATTTCTCCCATGTGGGGAGTTTTTTATGGCAATAAAGTTTTAATTTAATTACTACACTATGAGGTGGCATCTCTTTTTATGAGGATTTCTTTGGGGATCCCTGTCTTGGACGTGATATAAGGAGGTGGTACAAAGAGGCTATATGGAAACGCCTGGGAGAGAGGACATCCTATCTCAGTGACCACGGGATATCGGCCAATAGGACGGGATTGGGATCCTGAAGTGTCTGTTACCCCTGCAGGGGTAGTGGGAGTCGGTGAGTGGGGAGTGTGGATCTCAGTGATGTGGCGCGGCGGATTGTAATTCCCGCCTTCTGGAGCCTGCAGCGCCTATGATGGACGTCACACGTCCCGCAGTCCCAGCATTGGACCAGTGGGACGTCCATCATAGCTCCAGAAGGCGGGATCTGTATATCATTTGGCCACACTCGGCCGCCCTCGGGCATCAGATCGGTCCCCGCTCGTCAGCGGCCGGCGGCGCTCGGGGCTAACAATTGAACGGTGCCTTCTTGACACTCGGGGCTTTTCGGGGACCAATTCGGCGCTTCAGCCCCCCCTAGCCACCCCCTCCGACGCCCCTGATTATACAATAGATAAATAGTTCCAATGAACAAATACAAACCTATTGATTTCGCACAAAACCATTCTTTAATCTCTAATGCATTCTATTTCAGTGATATATGCTAATTAATACGGTAACTAAGATCTTTTTTTTTTTTTTTTTTCTCCCATCACTTATAATCATATTATATATATATAAGTGTTCTATCTGGTTTGTATTCATTCATTTTCAAGACAAAACATAATTTAAGAGAGATACTAGATCTTCATCTACATAGGCTAAGTTAAATTTTTAAAATAGTGGAACTCAAATTTAATACTGTTTTCTAGTATGTGATTTCTACTACTGCTACCATTGACTGTACCTATGTTTGTTAATTATACCTCTGTTTGTAATTATCAAAAACTTAAACAAAATTGACAAGAAATTGCATTCATTTGCACACATGAAAATGAAAAATAAGTTGTTTTCATGTTTGCTAGATATATCATAGGCTTATGCATTTTTTAAGATGTCCACAATTGAGCGTCTGAATGATCTACTGTCTTGGCAAAAGCATAGTTTAACTAGTTGTTAACCTTTACATATACCCAGTGAAGTGACTGGCCTCAGGTGATACACCAAGATGAAAAAAATTCTCCTACATGAGTTCTTCTCTGCAGCGATTCAAAGTGCAGAATTTGTAAAGCTTGTCTGAGCTGTCAGGGAAAAGAAGGGAACGGAGAGCTGAAAATACACACTACAAAGCTCAGGTAGGAGAGCTCTGAGAGCTGATTGGAGGTGATGGCACAGCACACAGGAAAAGAGCTAAGGGCTGTCGATCACAGGCTGTGTGCTTTAGATCCCTCCCTTTGTCACCTTTTTGTCTGGTGTCAGGAAAACTTGTCAGAAGTGACAAGCACACACTATAGAGGAATATGTTTTGTGCATATTTCATGTCTGAGGTTTACAACCACTTTAAAATGGGTTCACCCAAGCACCAGCATGTAGGAAGAGTAAGTCACATGTATGACCATATCCTGTCCATGGAATCGGTGTTAATGCTGTGTACTTATGATGCTTTGTCCTGATCAATGAAGCCTACAGTGTTTTCTGACCACTGATCAAATTGCTTCATCAACCAAGATGCGTAAATTTGTAGCAAAGCACTTTACGTAACTCTGCTTCTATAGTGTATTTTCATTGTGTGTCCCATCTAAATGGAGAGCGCCAGGCCTGGGGCAAGGCTTTTTAGCATGTCACTGATTTTAAGAAGTTGCAAAGTGCTATTGTTTAGAAGCTGATGCTTCTGGGCAGGCAGCATTTCCAGAACATAGCAGATGCTCTGCAATATGGGGAATCTTGATAATAGGGACATAAGGTACTGAATATTACTTTTGTCTTGAACACAGCTAGCAAAAACTGAATTTCTCAGACTATGCGGTAATTTTATTTCCACTTAGTAGCTGGAAATGATCAGAGAGCAAACCTCTACTTTGCCAGGTATGGCATTTTGCAAAAGCAAAACCCTTTCATTTAAAAATGCATCTCGCACAGGCAATGCTTTTTTATTTTACATGTGTCTATAATTTGCAGAGCTGCACAATGTTATTACATGTGACAGCTTATAACTGGAAATGGACACTATATTGTCAGAAAAATGGGTACGTTGAAAATAACCGATTTGTTTGGAAAGTTTTATAAAGTGGTTTCAACAATGAATTGGTAAAAGTTTTGCTAGCAATAAAGCCTATATTAATATATGGGCTCTTGAGTTCATCTAGGAATCATATATCCTCCTACTCTGTAAAGCTTAGAGCACATCTACCGTTGTAGATTATTAAAAGAGAAGTGTGGAGGTATTTTTTTCTCCAATCATACTTACCTAGGTGGATGCAGCATCAGTCCCCTGCCGTCTCAAACACTGAAAACCGAGTGATCTAACACCACCAGTCACTTGGTTCTCAGAGCTCCCTGAGCAGAGATCTGGTGACTGTCATGATGATGGTAAACAGAACAAATAGAGGGGGTGAATCTCCTCAACAGGGGCATAGACCGTAATAAAAAAATTTTTCACTTGCATATTGCGAGTGGAAAATGAGGGCTGGTGAGCGTGGGCTGCCACGGTGGAGGGGTGGGTGAGCACCGCTGGCAGGCGGGGTTGAACGAGAGCTGTTTTCCCAGCCAGGGGAAAAGAGGGGAGGAAGAGTCGAGCTGGCCGATCATCAGAGAGTGAGGATTGCCCACTGTAACAGCTTTCATTTGAATTGCTGGGTTCCCGGCGCTGCTCAGTCACATACAGCTCCGCCTCCTCGCTCAGTGCCACTCTTGTCACACAGTCCCGCCTCCTCACCCGGCGCATTTGATAGACAGAACACCGGTCCAATGCCGGGAGGCGCCAGGCGAGGAGGCTGTATGTGACGTGAGCAGTGCCGGGAATCCAGCAATTCAAATGAAAGCTGTTACAGCGGGCAATCACCGCTCTCTGATGATCGGCCAGCTCGACTCTTCCTCTGCACAGTGGAGACAGTATTGGCGGGCACAGGTGGGGCTGTATTGACGGGCACAAGTGAGGCTGTATTGACGGGCGAGTAACTCTTAAGGCCTGGCTAGTAGCTCAGGACTTGAAATTTTGAGCCCTGATCTAATCCCTCTACACTTGATCCAAAACTAAAAAAAAACGTTTTGCCTTTAGTTATATTTTAAGATCGCCCCTCCTACCTGGGGTTGGCACACAGTTTTGCTCATTTGGTACCATTACAGTCTGGTACTGGTGACCATTCCTAGAGATTTATTTATTTTCCTAAATAAATACAAATAACAATTTGCCATATATCTCTCCAAGCTATGATCTTTATATTGCTATTACAAATTAATTTAACCACACTGTATAGGCCGCAGAATGTTTTTCTTTTTGCATAAGCATTACCTGTTTAAAAAAAAAAAAAAAAAGGCATGACTGTTGTATGTAAGCAACATCTAATTTTGTGATATGTTTCTTAAGGACGCTATGAAGCATTTATCTCACCTGCTACCTGATGACCTGAAGAAGGAGATATATGACTTGTGGGAAGTAAGTAGATTTTTTTTTTTTTTTTTTTTTTGCCTTTTATAATGCACAGAACACCAATCCCCATGTGTGTTTCCAAATGTTTCTGAAGATTTGTTTTATTTTTTTAAGGTTATTTGAGTCTTCACTTTGCACAACCATGAATGTTCATACTGAAATAGGTTAAAGTGGTTGTAAACCCATTGCAGAGCATACTAGCTCATTATGTAATACTCACCTGAGATCGAAGCCCTTGCTGCGGTGCCCATATACAGCACCTGCCGGTGACATCACTCCCGGGGGTTACTTCCGGGTATCGCGGCTCCGGCGCTGTGATTGGCCGGAGCCGTGATGACGTCACTCCTGCACATGCGCGCAGTAACAGCACAATCGCTGAAGCAACGGCACGTACGTGCTGTTGCTTCAGTTTGTGTCAGTGCGCATGTGCCGATGACATCAGCACATGCAAATACAGGGGATATCTCCTAAACTGTGCAGGTTTAGGAGATATCCTGGGTAGCTACAGTTAAGCCTTATTGTAGGCTCACCTGTAGCAAAAAGTGGTCTGTAAGGGTTTACAACCACTTTATTGCTGTGTCTGGGGGAACATTTTATTTTATATGTAGATAACCTTAGACTGTAGCAGTATGTAAACATTTCCTTTTATCTTACAAGGAAGGATTCACAGAACTGTACAGACTTTGTCCATTTGCGGCATACATTTATGTGCATAAAGTACCTACAGTGGGGACGGAAAGTATTCAGACCCCTTAAATTTTTCACTCTTTGTTATATTGCAGCCATTTGCTAAAATCATTTAGGTTCAATTTTTTTCCTCATTAATGTACACACAGCACCCCATATTGACAGAAAAACACAGAATTGTTGATATTTTTGCAGATTTATTAAAAAAGAAAAACTGAAATATCACATGGTCCTAAGTATTCAGACCCTTTGCTCAGTATTTAGTAGAAGCACCCTTTTGATCTAATACAGCCATCAGTCTTTTTGGGAAAGATGCAACAAGTTTTTCACACCTGGATTTGGGGATTCTCTGCCATTCCTCCTTGTAGATCCTCTCCAGTTCTGTCAGGTTGGATGGTAAACATTGGTGGACAGCCATTTTTAGGTCTCTCCAGAGATGCTCAATTGGGTTTAAGTCAGGGCTCTGGCTGGGCCATTCAAGAACAGTCACGGAGTTGTTGTGAAGCCACTCCTTCGTTATTTTAGCTGTGTGCTTAAGGTTATTGTCTTGTTGGAAGGTAAACCTTCGGCCCAGTCTGAGGTCCTGAGCACTCTGGAGAAGGTTTTCATCCAGGATATCCCTGTACTTGGCCGTATTCATCTTTCCCTCAATTGCAACCAGTCGTCCTGTCCCTGCAGCTGAAAAACACCCCCACAGCATGATGCTGCCACCACCATGCTTCACTGTTGGCACTGTATTGGACAGGTGATGAGCAGTGCCTGTTTTTCTCCACATACCTCTTAGAATTAAGGCCAAAAGGTTCTATCTTGGTCTCATGAGACCAGAGAATCTTATTTCTCACCATCTTGGAGTCCTTCAGGTGTTTTTTTTAGCAAACTCTATGGGGGCTTTCATGTGTCTTGCACTGAGGAGAGGCTTCCTTCGGACCACTCTGCCATAAAGCCCCGACTGGTGGAGGGCTGCAGTGATGGTTGACTTTTTATGACTTTCTCCCATCTCCCGACTGCATTTCTGGAGCTCAGCCACGGTGATCTTTGGGTTCTTTTTTACCTCTCTCACCAAGGCTCTTCTCCCCCGATAGCTCAGTTTGGCCGGACAGCCAGCTCTAGGAAGGGTTCTGGTCATCCCAAACATCTTCCATTTAAGGATTATAGAGGCCACTGTGCTCTTAGGAACCTTAAGTGCAGCAGAAAATTTTTTGTAACCTTGGCCAGATCTGTGCCTTGCCACAATTCTGTCTCTGAGCTCTTCAAGCAGTTCCCTGGACCTCATGATTCTCATTTGCTCTGACATGCAACTGTGAGCTGTAAGGTCTTATATAGACAGGTGTGTGGCTTTCCTAATCAAGTCCAATCCGTACAATCAAACACAGCTGGACTCAAATGAAGGTGTAGAACCATCTCAAGAATGATCAGAAGAAATGGACAGCACCCGAGTTAAATATATGAGTGTCACAGCAAAGGGTCTGAATACTTAGGACCATGTGATATTTCAGTTTTTCTTTTTTAATAAATCTGCAAAAATTTCAACAATTCTGTGTTTTTCTGTCAATATGGGGTGCTGTGTGTACATTAATGAGGAAAAAAAAAAATGAACTTAAATGATTTTAGCAAATGGCTGCAATATAACAAAGACTGAAAAATTTAAGGGGGTCTGAATACTTTCCGTCTCCACTGTATGTATGTATGCATGCATGCACATTATGGCAAAGATCTTAACGTGGTTGTTAAGCCACTATCTCATCTTTATATAATCCCCTCAGTTAGATAAAAAGCTGCATCCTAGTGCCTGTGCTTTATAAAAAAAAAAAAAAACATTTCTACCTGTTTTAACAGTGTCTCCCATCGATCACATGACTCCAGGCTGTCAGCTCTCCCCATGCGATATCTCCAGTGGGCGGGGCCGAGATTCCCCTGCTGATGTCAGCCAGGGAGGAGAGGAACAAAGAGCCTGGAGTCATGTGATTGCTGGAAGACACTTTTAAAACAGGTAGAAATCTTTTTTTTTTTTTTTATATAAAGCATAGGCACTAGGACACAGCTTTTTATCTGACAGAGGGGATGATATACAGATCAGTTAATTTTGAAGCAGTGGGGAGAGGAGCAGTTCAGCGATAGTGAGAGCAGACGGGGAGGGGAGGGGGAGGAGGACACAGGGAAACACAGGAGAGCTGCAGATAGCAGCATATGATGGAGGCAGGTACGTTAACGGTGTTAGGGCTCAGCAGCCCTGATATATTGTGGGCAGTGTACAGAGGGGAGGGTAGAAACTGGCAGGTTCAGCCAGATATTTTAGGCGTTACAGGGGCCACATGTCCATGTTTCACAGGTGCATGCTGGGAGTCAGGAAACCAAAAAGCATCACAAAAATGCATTAAAAATGTGTAAAAATGCAATATGCTTTTTTTGAGAAATGCATACAGCTTTTTTTCAGAGCACCAATGTGAAAGGGCTCTTGCCATTTCTTTCTCATCCATTGAGGGACACAAGAAATCTTAAGTATACTGTTGGGTTGTAATGCTACCTACAGGAGGATTGGAAACTGGCAAATAAAAAAAAACATAAGCCAGCCCAGGATAACCCCTTCTTTACCCAGTATGCCTCTGTTTTCTGCTAGTGTCCTTGAAGCATGGATGTTATTTCTCTTGCTCTGCTGAGTGAAGTCTCTAAACTTTTTTTTGGTAGAGTTTTTTGTTTGTGGATACTAGGGCCTAGTACACACACTCACAAAATAGTACAAAAAATATCGATTTCAAAGCGCCCTTATGATCTGATCGTTAGTCCACAGCTTTTGAGTGCCAATCACAACCGTTCATCCAAAATTATCCAAAGGGACAACCACAGAATTTTTTCTCATACGATACCAGATCATGCAGTTTTTCAGTTAATCAGTACAGTATTCATCTGAAAATACACTACAATACATTACATCACTTCCAAAGTTGTATTCTGTCATACGAGAACTTTTGAAAGGTGAGTAACTCTCCGTTTTTCGGTATGAGACTAGCGTGCACACAAAAAGGACAATGATTGTCAATCAAGGTTTCTTACCACCTCACTGTTTGAGCCACATATATGGTAGCTTTGGAGTGCCACTGAACTGGACATTTTTGGGCTAGCCTAGACGTGACCTTCTACCTTACATTATCTTTGTATATGAATTTATACTTGTAATCTACAGCATGTTTTCCCCTTTTTGGATTTTTTTTTTCCCCAATATGTCATCTGTATACATATATTTTTTTGCTGATGAGTTATCTGCCAGTGACTGTCAGTCCCACTGTCAAAAGTACAAAAAAAAATCTAAATCTAGTATGTGGTGTAATTTTCTTTTGATTCCTGCAACTGTTCTGCAGAAGATGTCATGGTTACCAAGGTGACCCTCTTCCTTTACATTTTAAGCCAAGATTGCTTGTTCAGGAAGAATCTAATCCAAGAGAATTTTTTAGTCACTTATGTTCATTAGTGCAGGGAGGTCTGAGATTGTGCACAGCGATCCCCTGTCAGTTACATGCAAAATACTTATTAAGCTTCATGCACACAGTCATACACAGAACCTGCAAGAACTCTGTATGACCGTGTGCATGAAGCCTTAATAACCATAGATATCACATTGTGTACTGAGAAAACAAACACTGATTGGAGATATGGTTGTTACTGTGCAATTTAATCCTCAGTATAAATACAGCTGTTCTGTGAAGCCATCAGAGGTTTGTTAGAGAACCTTAGTGAACAAACCGCATCATGAAGGCCAAGGAACACACCAGACAGGTCAGGGATAAAGTTGTAGAGATGTTTAAAGCAGTGTTATGTTATAAAAAAAAATATCCCAAGCTTTGCACATCTCATGGAGCACTGTTCAATCCATCATCCGAAAATGGAAAGAGTATGGCACACCTGCCAACCTACCAAGACATGTCCATCCACCTAAACTGACAGGCCAGGCAAGGAGAGCATTAATCAGAGAAGCAGCCAAGAGGCCCATGGTAACGACCTGCAGAGATCCACAATTCAGGTGGGAGAATCTGTCCACAGGACAACTATTAGTCGTGCACTCCACAAATCTGGCATTTATGGAAGAGTGGCAATAAGAAAGCCTTTGAAAGAACCATAAGAAGAAGTCCCTATTGCATTTTGCGAGAAGCCATGTGGGGGAGACAGCAAACATGGAAGAAGGTGCTCTGGTCAGATAAGACCAAAATTGAACTTTTTGGCCCAAAAGCAAAACACTATGTATGGCGGAAAACTAACACTGCACATCACCCTGAATACACTATCCCCACCATGAAACATGGGGGTGGCAGCATAATGTTGTGTGTTTACTTCAGCAGGGACAGGAAAGCTGGTCAGAGTTGATGGGAAGATGGATGGAGCCAAATACAGGGCAATCTTAGAGTCTGCAAAAGACTTGGAACTGGGGCAGAGGTTCACCTTCCACCAGGACAACGACCCTAAACATACAGACCAAGCTATAATAAATGAAATGGTTTAGATCAAAACATATTCATGTGTATAGAAAAGTGTTTTGCCCAGTCAAAGTGCAGACCTAAATCCAATTGAAAATCTGTGGCAAGACTTCAAAATTGCTGTTCACAGATGCTTTCCATCCAATCTGACAGAGTTTGAGCTGTTTTTCAAAGGAGAACGGACAAAAATTTCACTCTCTAGATGTGCATAGCTGGTAGAGATGTAGCGCCCACCTGTTTGGGTGTGGGCTACAATAGAGAATTAGGTGTTATAATAGGCTAAAATTTGCCAGAATCTCACTCTGCAGTGTAATCTGGTGGGGTTTTATTTCTGGGGAGGTTTATTAGAGTAGAGGAGGGTGTGACCCCCTGCGCTCTGCTTGGACAGTTTCCTTTGTTTTCTGGGGTTTGACCTGGAAGATAAGAGGAATACAAGTGTGAGTGACAGGTAGCTTCTGGAAGACGCCTCTGGACCAATCATTAATTTGTTGGGACAGGGACGGGACTTCTATTTAAGGTGTGGTCACATGTTTCCTGGGGGGTTCTGTATGGGGAGTGGAGAAGAATCGAGTGAAGGATGTAAGAGCCAGGAGGTTTTCGTGTGTGCTCTCCCCTTCGGGGGAGAGGGACCTGTTCCCTGGTGTGGTTCTGGATGAGTTGAGAAGAGATCCAGGAGTAAGGATGTAGCCACTGATACAGCGCTGGTGCTCTTCCCTGAGTGAGGAGAGAGAAAGCAAGTCATGCGGATGGAGAGGAAACTGAAGTATTTTCTTCTTAACTGTCACCAATAGTGACATCCAAGGATTGGGCGAGGATTTTCTATGTGCGACATGGATCATCACTCAGAAACACAAGTGAGTGTAACCCAGGAGGAAACAGCACTTCTGAGAGACTTTATAGGGGTTAGTGTGCGGGTTCAGGCGTACAGAGCTGGGCCTTAGAGGAACTAATACCCTGGAGGAATCCAAAAGTCACCTCTTGAATGTTATTCAGAGTATCATTCATGGAGTTAGAATCAGGAGTACTGCAAAGTCAGGAAGTGGTGGTCAACAGGAAGAAGGAAAGTTGCATTGCACTAGGAGAACTTATGCAAGATGGAAGTCTACTAATAGGGGCTTCTTACGATCTGGATGTAACATTGTAATGCTTATCGCCCAACCTTACTGGAAATTATTCAGAGTGACTTTCCAGTACATTGCAGCATTTCATAATGGAAACCGCAATGCAGCCCCCCTCCCGCCGCAATCCTGTGCCCTCCACCACTTACCGGAGCCGTCAGCAGCAGCGGAGGCGAGCGCGTCCTGTCACTAGCTGGCTATGGAGACGAGTGAGGGGAGGATGGCCCCCACCTGTCTCCATACAATTGCTGGGCGGAAGCAACATCAACCTCACTTCCGCCCACAGCTCTTAAAGGGCCATTTTTTTAAATGACAATTTTTTTTATTTTTGTTTATTGCATTTTAGTCTAAATATGAGATCTGAGGTCTTTTTGACCCCAGATCTCATATTTAAGAGGTCCTGTCATGGTTTTTTCTATTACAAGGGATGTTTACATTCCTTGTAATAGGAATAAAAGTGACAATTTTTTTTAAAAAACAGTGTAAAAATAAAAGGTAAAATAAATGAGAAAAATTATTTATTTTTTTTAAACGCGCCCTGTCCCGACGAGCTTGCGTGCAGAAGCGAACGCATTCTTGAGTAGCGCCTCATATAAAAACGGTGTTCAAACCACACATGTGAGGTATCGCCGCGATCGGTAGAATGAGAGCAATACTTCTAGCCCTGGACCACCTCTGTAACTTAAAACATGCAACCTGTAGAATTTCTTAAACGTCGCCTATGGAGATTTTTAAGGGTAAAAGTTTGTTTTTAAGGGCGCAATTTTGAATCGTGACATGTTGGGTATCAATTTACTCGGCGTAACATTATCTTTTACAATATAAAAAAAAAATTGGGCTAACTTTACTGTTATATAATAATATTGCGCCAACTAGGTGAACAAAGCAGCCAACATAACCAATAGACAAATGGTGAAAAGAATAAAAAATACAACCATGTGGCGCTAAAAAGAAACAATGTCCGTTATCGGGCAAAAACCGACCAGAATGTTCGTCTGGAGGTTAACTGCACAATAAAGTTTTATTGAGATGGGACTCAACTAAATGAGCATAAAAGCCAAGTATATCAGCAAAATTATATGTGTATAAGCAGCATATCCACCTATATACAAAATCTCAAATCTTAGTGCCTAACGCATGTGACTAGTGCTCTTCGCTGCTAAATCATGACAAATGAGTACAATAACTCTCTGTGGAATCATAAACTAATAAAACGTGAGTGTGTGTACTCTCCAAAAAAAGTACACACAAAAAATGTGACAGTAAACAGAAATGTGTACACTCAAAACAAGTGCATATTGAGTGCATTTAACACATCAAGACAAATTAGTGTTCGCCAAAATGTTCTATAATGCGTGTATCCAGTGTTGAAAGGAAACAGCTCCAATACTTTCAATGAGTTGAATCCCCTTGATCTATAATGACTGGGATGGACCTTGGAGTAACATGGCATCGGTAGATGTATATAAACGGTTAGAATACCCTTACTGGAATAGGTGGACTCCCTAGCCGAGGGCTGGGAGTCAGACAGGCTTATATCGCGGTCATCCAGGGATGGTTATCCCAGAGGAGATAGATACGAAACTTTATCCAGGCACAGTGGAGCGTGATGGTAGCTACTCACCAATCGTCCCGATCCTAATCTCACAATCTTGGAATTTCCTTGGTGCAAGCAATTGTGCGATGATGTGTATGCTCCAAGTACAGGTCAACCCATAGGGTGTGTGTCCCTCAAATGGAAAGAATGAAAAAAATCCTCCACATAGTGTGAATCCGCTTCATAAAAACGTTTAATAAAATAAAATGGTTCTCTGGTTCCCAAACAAACAGGGTCCAGATAAGGACTGACAGTATAAAAAGCGCTTAGAAAAAATGTGGCTCAGCAGGCATATCGGACCCGACGTGTTTCGTCCGCATGGACTTCATACACCCCAGTTGAAGTCCATGCGGACGAAACTCGTCGGGTCCGATAAGCCTGCTGAGCCACATTTTTTCTAAGCGCTTTTTATACTGTCAGTCCTTATCTGGACCCTGTTTGTTTGGGAACCGGAGAACCATTTTATTTTATTAAACGTTTTTATGAAGCGGATTCACACTATGTGGAGGATTTTTTTTCATTCTTTCCATTTGAGGGACACACACCCTAAGGGTTGACCTGTACTTGGAGCATACACATCATCGCACAATTGCTTGCACCAAGGAGATTCCAAGATTGTGAGATTAGGATCGGGACGATCGGTGAGTAGCTACCATCACGCTCCACTGTGCCTGGATAAAGTTCCGTATCTATCTCCTCTGGGATAACCATCCCTGGATGACCGCGATATAAGCCTGTCTGACTCCCAGCCCTCGGCTAGGGAGTCCACCTATTCCGGTAAGGGTATTGTAACCGTTTATATACATCTACCGGTGCCATGTTACTCCAAGGTCCATCCCAGTCATTATAGATCAAGGGGATTCAACTCATTGAAAGTATTGGAGCTGTTTCCTTTCAACACTGGATACACGCATTATAGAACATTTTGGCGAACACTAATTTGTCTTGATGTGTTGAATGCACTCAATATGCACTTGTTTTGACTCCTATTCAGTTTTACCATTACCAGTGGTTATATGAAAGTATATCATTGTAGTTCTTTGTTGTTACACTTATCTTTATTTATTTTTTAGGAGTGTACACATTTCTGTTTACTGTCACATTTTTTTGTGTGTACTTTTTTTGGAGAGTACACACACTCACGTTTTATTAGTTTATGATTCCACAGAGAGTTATTGTACTCATATGTCATGATTTAGCAGCGAAGAGCACTAGTCACATGCGTTAGGCACTAAGATTTGATATTTTGTATATAGGTGGATATGCTGCTTATACACATATAATTTTGCTGATATACTTGGCTTTTATGCTCATTTAGTTGAGTCCCATCTCAATAAAACTTTATTGTGCAGTTAACCTCCAGACGAACATTCTGATCGGTTTTTGCCCGATAACGGACATTGTTTCTTTTTAGCGCCACATGGTTGTATTTTTTAACTTTACTGTTGTCTTAATTTTTTAATTCAAAAAAGTTTATTTTTTCCAAAAGAAGTGAGCTTGTAAGACCGCTGCGCAAATACGGTGTGACAGAAAGTATTGCAACGACCGCCATTTTATTCTCTAGGGCGTTAGAAAAAAAAGTATAACGTTTGGGGGTTCTAAGTACCTTTCTAGTAAACAACAAATCTCAGAAAGAGGCTCGGTCCTTAAGTGGTTAATGCATCCTATGCATTAAGGTGAATAAACTTCTGGCAGTGACCGCCCCCCCCCCCCACCCCCATTCTACTTACTTGAGCCCTGTAATTCTCTCGGCGGAGACACGCTTTACCTCTCTGCACGGGGTCCCGGCTCTTGATTGGATAGATAGCAGCGCAGCCTTTGGCTCCCACTGCTGTCAATCAAATCCAATGACGCAGGCGCCAGGGGGCGGGGACGAGTCTGGCATTCATGCTGGACTTGGGAGCGCGCCCGCACAGTAACCCCACAGGAGAGTGCTTCTCCTAGGGGGTTATCTGATGCGAGGAGAAGCCGCGAGAGCCGCCAAGGGACCCCAGAAGAGGATGATTGGGGCCACTCTGTGCAAAACTAACTGCACAGTGGAGGTAAGTATGACATGTTTGTAAACCTTTTTGTGTTTAGTTTTTTTTTTTTTTTTTTTTTTTCTAAGTAACAATCACTTTAAGGATTTAGAGAAGATCTGTAAAGAGTGGACCAAAATCCCTTCTAAAATGTATGAAAATCTGGTAACCAACTACAAGAAATGTCTTATCTCTGTGGTTACCACCAAGGGTTTCTCCACCAAGTACAAAGTCATGTTTTGCTTGGGGATCAAATACTTATTTTACTCTCTGAACTGCAAGTTCATTTATAACATTTGCTTCATAGGTTTTTTCTGGATTTTTGGTTGATATTCTGTCTCTAGCATTTAAAATACACCACCTATAATAAAACTTCTAGACCCTTCATTTCTTTGTAAGCGGGCAAACTTACAAAATCTGAAGAATCCCCACTGTATAGATGGTGAACAGAGCTACATGTGTGCTGCACTGTTTCCTGACATGTAAACAAATAATGCATTCTGTATGCAGGCCAACTAATCGTCTGACCAGCTAATCGATTATGAAAATAGTTGAGAACTATTTTTATAATCGGTTATTTTGATTTGTTTCAGCCCTACACTGGATGATTTTTAAACTTTTTCCTA
The DNA here is from genome assembly GCF_042186555.1 of Aquarana catesbeiana. Classification (NCBI taxonomy): domain Eukaryota; kingdom Metazoa; phylum Chordata; class Amphibia; order Anura; family Ranidae; genus Aquarana; species Aquarana catesbeiana. The sequence goes on along the minus strand of NC_133327.1, from coordinate 399,287,888 downwards.
ACAACTCAAAATTTTAGATCTTCCCTGGTGACATGGGTGGAGTGACACTCCACAGCAAAGTCAATGAAAACCTGACAGATTCTAACCCTACTTACTCTATCCAAAAAAAAAAAAAATTAAAAACAGGATTTTTACACACTTTAAGCAGGGAACTTATAAATATTGAATATGAATAGTTTGTATTTGCCACTTACGCATTTCGGGGGCACACCCCCTTCCTCAGAGCTAAGCTACTCTGGACTTAGCTCTGAGGAAGGGGGTGCGCCCCCCAAATGCGTCATTTTGATGTGATACAGCACATGTGTCCGCACTATTCAACATTGTGTGGTTTTATGGCTCATTGAGACTTGCTACTTTGTGAGTAGCCACTTTTTACTGATTTTATTATCCAATAAATGTGTTTGGTAATGTACTAGGTGTGCGCGCCTTCCATTTTGTTTTGTTTTTGAAGTTTCTATCGGATTACCCCATTTTAAAAGGGCAGCATCCGCCTAGTCCTGGAATACTGATGTCCTTGTTGCTTTTTTACCATAGAAAACCCCTTAGCGCAGGAACTGACTGCTTTTCTTTGTATATCCACCTTTAGTAACATGTTACACCCATTTTAAGAGTGTAACATGTTACTAACTGAGCAAGCAGCCCCCCCCCCCCCCCCTTCTCAATGAACTACCAGGGTGCTGATGAGCGCTTAAGTAGTTAATTGATCCTTCCTGTCATTCAGTGCAAGGTATGAGTGGACAGCTACACAGACAGTCTGCAGGAGCCTGAGATTGGACTTGTGATCTGCTAATCGCAGGTGCAATGCTTTACAGGCTCCTAATAGGAAAAAAAAAATAAATAAATGCACTTTTTTTTTTTTTTTTTTTTTTTTTTTTAATCCATTAAGCCACCTTTAGACTGAAATCTTTTTCTCCTTATGCTGGAATCCCCATTTAGATATTTGTATATTGCGAATATATCTCCTCCTAAGTGTGTCTTCTACACAGAGAACAAGTTTAATTCTTGTAGTTGTTCCCCATAGATGAGGTCCACCAGCCCCCTTATTAGTTTTTTGCCTTTGTCTGGACTTGCTAGTTTCAGCACATTCTTCCTGAGAACTGGACGGCATACTCAAGATGTGACTGAACCAGAGTTTTGTAAAGTGGTAGAATTAGGCTTCATGTACACGTGACGTTTTTATAACCTCTCCTGAACGATTTAACTTGACAGATTAGTAACCCATGTTTAAAGCATCCATTTTGACGCGTTTACATGCCACATTTGCGTTTAGAAGCGTTTTTTTTTTTTTTTTTTAATTTATATTTTTTTCAAAATAGCCAAAAATGAAAAACGCTTGTAAACGAAACACAGCTAAATGCAAGTTATTGCCTTTTAGACGCGTTTAGAAGCGTTTGGCGCTTGAAATGCCTCTAAACTCAGCTTCTAAACTCAACTGCCTAGAAACTACTATAAACGACCCTGTGTACATTGACAGATAAGATAACATAGAGGCGAGTTAAGGGGCAGTTGAAAAAAATGCCCAACTGCTCCTAAACATCCGTTTAGCAGCAGCAGTGTACATGAGGCCTTATAGTCCTATCCCTTGAGTAAATACAGTACCCCTTTTAATGCATGCTAATAGTCTGCTTTGCTTGCTGCAACTTTGCATTGCATGCTATTGCTGAGCCTGTGATCTACTAAGACCCCCAGATCCTTTTCCATCCTCGGTTTTCCACCAGTGGTTCTTCTCCTAGCTAGTAATTTGCGTTCATATTTTTAGCCCCCAAGTGCCTTACTTTAAATTTTCAGTATTAAACCTCATTTGCCATGTAGTTGCCAACCCCATTATTTTCTGAAGGTCTTCTTGTAAAGTTTATATATCCTGCTGTGAAGTTATTACCTTGTTTTTAGCTTTTTATGAATTGCAAACACTGGGATTGAACAATTTATACCAACCTCTATGATTTATAGAGAAATAGATGTCATTTTTTTTTACTTTGCCAATAGTTCCACTTTAACATGCCATCCCATCCTGCCTACGAAACACAGCACTTCTATAATATATGTATTCACAGTCCTCCACCCTCAACATTACGAATGAACAGAATGATCCAGGCACATCAGCTAGATAGTCAGTAGCTAGACTGTGCACTTTTTCTTTGCACTGGAGAGGTCTAGTGTTAATCTTCTTATGGACAAAGTCATTTTCACAGTGCAATAGCTGTATGTCAGGCTTGAAACATAATTCTGTGAATGAGCACTATACTGCTGCAATCATTTTTATGCCTTATGGTGATTTTTACAGTGATGCCAGCAATGCCAATTACATGGGCGCAGGATTTAACTTCACACTAATGAAATATTTAAGGAAAACGGGCAGAAAGAGGAGCTAGATTGAATAATAACAAATATTGGGACATCATTAAAACATGTTTATTAGAATGAAAAAACAAAGACAGAAATTGCTATGCTCTTTAAGCAGATCCCGGAGGTATGAAAAAATAGAAATACAGAAGAGATGGCAAAGTAGGCCATAATGTTTCATGCTTGGAGCAACAAAAGAGAGACAAGCTGCCACTGCTGCACGGCGAGCTGTGTGGTCCTGATGAGGGTTAATTTGACAAGCAGGAAAAATGTGATGACAGTCTTTACATTCTTCTTCTTCACTTAATATAAAACATTTTCTTTAGTAGTGTGTGAACCAATGCATGATGTTTCCCCAGCTAAACAGCATGTGGTGTCATATGCTGGACTGAATGTAGTTAGACATGACATGACGTTTAGAGACCAATTTCCAAACAGTCTGATATATCACCATTTGTTATAAGGAGAAAAATCTTCCCTGGTTAAAAAGCAGCTCTGGGTAATTTCTGCACCACTTTTTGCCATATATTAAAGAGGCTCTAAAGCCTAAATTTTTTTTCTTTTTTTTTTTTTTTTTTTTTTTTGTTCGTTTTAGTTCACCCTAATGCTAAAATCTCTAAATCTACTGACATCAACAATCTCAGACTAACCTATCTAGCCCTGTACAAAAGAAATCGCTATACATATCTTTTCTGAAGCCGGTCCGGCCCCATGTTAAGCTGTCAGTAGCGGGTGCAGAGGATGCAGCCGACAATGGAAATCCCATAGTAACTCTATGGGTGGCTTCACTTCCCAGCCGTTGTTGGCTTCCATCAGTGGAGACTGGACCAGAACGGCTTCAGAAAAGGTATGTATAGTGATTTCTACTTTACTAGTCTTAGATGGTTGATGCCAGTAGATTTTGAGATTTTAGTATTAGGGTGAACTTCCACTTTAAAGGCCAAGTTCACCAGCTTTCCATAAAATCCACAGACCCGTACCTTGCTGTCCTCTATCCATGATTCAAAACGTATCTATTGCTTCTGTCTTACGTCCTTACAGACTGTAGGTCATGACACAGGAAGGAGTTGACCAGCTGACCTCTTTAGCACACACCCTGCATCATCCACCCTCCCACTCCCCAGGTGCACGTTAGCTGTTAAGCACCGTTCACAACTCTGCATAGCGGGAACTCGCATTCCCACATGCGTTTTTTTTTGTTGTTTTTTTTTAAGAGGGGGGGTGTTTTGGAGCATTTTCACTCATCACACATAGGGCAGCCTGAATGTGCTGCTCTACACACAGCACCAAAGAAGCTTCAGAACTTCTTTTTTTTTTTTAGAGCAGAGCTTGGTGTGTTTTTTGGTGCAGTGCATTTCTGAAATGCAAGGAAACAGCACACCAAACACAGAAGCAAACACACATTTTGCCATGTAAAAAAACTAGGGGCAAATGCTGCAAAACGCACAGTAAAAAACACACAGCCCACCGAGCGCCAACATATCCCATAAGCCACATATAGCACAGCCCATTGAAATCGCCAGGCTGCCCTATGCATGTCACAGGAAAAACGAGGCACAAAATGTTCGCTCCCACTATGCTGGATGTGAATGGGTCCTGAAAGTGAAATTGGTTCAGTAACACAAGAACAATGAGGCTCCATTCACATCTGTGCATTTCCTTGTATTTCAGAAATGCTCTGCACCAAAAATCACAGTAAAAGCGCACCAAATTCCACTCTAAAAAAGTTCTCTTCTTTGGGGCGATTGCTGTGTAGGGCAGCCCATTCAGGTGGATGGGCTGCCCTATGTTTGAGTGAAAATGCTCCAAAACGCCTCCTCCCTCGCTATAAAAAAAAAAAACCCATGTGGGAATGCAAGTTCCCGCTATGCAGAGATGTGAACGGGGCTTGACAACTGAGTGTTTCTGGCCACTCCCTTCTATAAAGATGGCCATACACTATGCAATCTGATTGTGTATTTAGTGAGAAGGGTGATCACTGATTGCATTTCATTTAAAAAACGTGCAGCTGGGAATGGGTGAGTGGATGATGCAGGGTGTGTGCTAATGAGATCAGCTGGTCAACTCCTTCCTGTGTCATGACCTACAGTCTGTAAGGACATAAGACAGAAGCAATAGATACGTTTTGAATCATCGATGGAGGACAGTAAGGTACGGGTCTGTAGATTTTATGGAAAGCTTTGATATTTTTGCAAAAAAAGTACATGAATGCTATATTGGTACATAGGGGAGCTGAAATTTAGGGGAAAAAAAGGTGAACTTGGCCTTTTAAGGTAAAAAAACCTGTGTAACATGAATGGGGAAGTAACATCACTGCTCCCAGGGATCAGCTACACAGCCATTATCAGAGTTGACTGAAGAGGATCAAGGAGCTACAAGGTAGCGCAAGTAAAGCAAGTATATGGTGGTCAGGGTATGCCCTTAGCCACTGTATTATTTAGGCAGACCAAGAGGAAGGTTTTAATCAACTTTGTGGCCAGAACAATTTTCAGAATAGTGAGGAAGATATAAAGGTCTGTGAGGTACTACAACTCTTATGAAATTGAACACAGTTGGGTTGTTTGAAAGACTGTATTAATGTTGAGATCAGGGGATGGTTTGCCCCCCACAGAGCCCTGATCTCCACATCATCGTCTGTCTGTCTGGGATTACATGAACAGACAGAAGGATTTGAGGCAACCTACATTCACAGATCTGTGGTTAGTTCCCAAAAATGTTTGGAACAATCTACATGCCAAGTTTCTTCAAAAATGGTGTACAGGTGTACCTAGAAGAATTGATACTGGTTTGAAGCCAATGGATAATCATGCCAAATATTGATTTGATTTAGATTTTTCTTCTGTTTTTTTACTTACTGTGCATATTATAAATTGATTAAAAAAAACATAAAAATATATATTTTTGAAAGCATTTTTACATTGAGTTTGCTTTCTGGAGGGAGGAGGAGCTGATGACTGGAGCCATATAAGTGGTGCATAACAAAAGTGTGATTTGCCAATCATCATGAAAATAAGAGGCATTATGTTTTGGGGATTGGATTCTCACAGATTCACGTGGTGGAATGTGGAGGAGAATTTAACGAAGAATTGCTTCTGTGGACTTTATCGTTATTAATTGATCATGAGTGAATAATGGGTATTCTGTATAATTATTAAAGCAGAGGTAAATCCATTGATTTAACCATTTAAAAAAAAAAAAAAGTTACATTCCCGGCATGCCATGGTGACTAGAAATTACCTCCTGGCTCCTGGGCTTTTCTCAGCCCATTCACTATTGGTACCAGGCATTTCTACATTTCCAGGTAGGGGGGCGCACGCCCACCCGGCTGCGATCTCACTGGGTTCTGGCACATCCCTTAGTAAAACAGTACACAACGCAGTTACATCACACTCCCTAGGCACACAGTTAACAGTTAACCCTTTGATTGCCCCAGATGTTAACCCCTTCCTACCATTTGTACAGTGACAGTGCATTTTATTATCACTGTATTAGAGTCACTGGTGATGTCAGTGTCCCAATGCCTGCCATACTATTACAGTCCAGCTAGAAGTTGCTGATCATCGCCATTAGTAGTGTAAAAAAAATGTGTGTGTGTATGTGTGTATATGTATATATATATATATATATATATATATATATATATATATATATATATATATATATATATATATATATATATATATATATATATAATCAAATACCACCAAAAGAAAGCTCTATTTGTGTGGAAAATTTGTGTATAGTAGCGCAGTGCCGAATAACAACATATTGTTTAAAAAAAACTGTCTCCTAGATTCAAAGCAAATTTGTCAAGCCCTGTTTTAAATAAATAGTGGGTTAGAGTATCCTTCTAGGCGTGGAGTAAAATCGTTTGTGACTGTTTATACAATACTCCAAAAAATTACTTATTGACTTTGCAAGAAATCCAGTGAGCTTGAACCTTTCTGTGCATTCTGCCAGTACTGCATTAAAATCTTATGCTGTGTAATTAGCCCTGCTCATTTCACCTCTACTGATCATCCCCACTTATGTGATGGAGGTGAGGAAAGGGGGTTGGGTGTTCCTAACATAATTCCTGTCTAGGGTGACAACTCTGCTCCTCCATAAATACAGTACAAAAAGTTAGCGTTGTCGGTCTATTACCAGAAGTGTGTTGGTGGCTAAATATTCAGGTGCAAATTAAATAAAATAAAAACTGCAACCACATCTAAGGACTGGTAAGTTGTAGTATATTAAATATTTGTTGTTAGGTGTGATACACGATAGCAGGGGTCTCCAGACTTTCAAAATAAAAGGTCAGTTTATTATCCTCCTGACTTCAGAGGGGCTGCACTGCAGCCAGTAGAAGTAGAAAATGTCCTGGCTTTGGTAACAATGCTCCTTCATAGGTGTCACTGGGAGGAGTAGTGCCTCCATTGTTAGTGTCAGTGGAAGGAATAGTGTCCCATCATTGGTGACAGTGGAAGGAATAGTGCCCATCATAGGCATCAGAGAGGGGAATATTGCCCCATGAGTGGTGTCAGTGGGAGGGGTAGTGTCTCATCATTGATGTCAGTGGGAGGAATAGTGTCCCACTGTTGGTGTCAATGGCAGGAATTATGCACCATTGTTAAAGTGCTTGTAAAGCCTTGTGTTTTTTTCCTAAAATAACAAATCTGTCATACTTGCCTGCACTTTGCAATGGTTTTGCACAGAGCAACCTTAATCCTCCTCCTTCTGGGGTCTCCCACTGCCGCTCCTGGCTCCACCTCCCTGCCGAGTGCCATTGGGGCACTCGTGCTTGCTCCAGAGCCCTGAACTGAGTGTTCATAAGACACAACACACCCCATTCCCTCATCGCTGGCTGTAAATGACAGCCAATGGCTCCTGTTACTGTATCTGAGCTAATTGGGAGCGAGAGACTTGGGAGAGCCTCGGCTCTCGTGCACATCACTGGATTGAGATCAGGCTCAGTTATGTATTTAGGGGATCTGTTGGGAAAGCTGCATGCAGAAGGTTTTTTACTTTATTTTTTTTACAAACACTTTAATGTCAGTGGGAGGAATAGTGCCCCAAGGGCCAGATAAAGGCAAGCAGAGGGCCGCAATTTGGAGACCACTGCACTATAGAAAAGAAATCATGATTAGTTTATCTTGTGCCCCATGCCATAGAAATGCCAAGGGATTCCCGTTTGGAATTGCTGACTTAGCTCTATTTTGTAGTAGTCACGCAGAGCAAAAACACACTTTTATCACTATTGGCAGTAAATATTCAATAGGAATCCTTGAGAAAGAAACTGTTGACCTTTGAGCCTCCAATATGTTTCAGTACAGATTTCACAGGGATGCCTCTGGAAAGCTATCATTTTTTCTGGCATTATCCACAACATATGTGTAAGATGTCTACATCGCCTATACGATGTTTTTGAACGATTGATGTACAAGCCATATAACTGGTAAAATTTTCCCTTTCAGGCTAAGAGAGGCTTGCTTATTGGAGAGTATTGCAGATCACAGGAAAAACATCTTGTTCTGGGGATCCTTTTGAAAGTGGCATTTGAATGACTCAAGCTTTGAAGTTTAGTCCCATTTGATGTTTAAGGAAATAACTACCAGAACTAGGACTGTTACAATTTATTCTAACCTCATACAAAATACATATGGATCCATATTGCTGAGCCTGGCTGGAGAATGAGTTAAATAGCAGATCAGCCGGGATGTTTGATGTAGGCTCATACTGTTACACATTTGACCTAGAATAGATCTGAAAAGTTTTGTGCTAAAATGTCATTGTATTCAATTATATGGATTGAAATTTAGCATGGCATTTTTCTTATTGACATATCTGAAATAAAAAACTGTTATTCCCATTGCAGCCAGTCATATTAAAAGTTTTATTCTCAAACTGTGAATGTGATGTGGCAATATTCACAGTTTATATTTTAACCACTTCAGCCCCGGAAGGATTTACCCACTTCCTGACCAGGCAATTTTTTGCGATACGGTACTGCATCGCTTTAACTGACAGTTGTGCGGTTGTGCGACGTTGTACCCAAATGAAATTGTCTTTTTTTTTTTCCCCCACAAATAGAGATTTGTTTTGATGGTATTTGATCACCTCTGCGTTTTTTTTATTATTTGCGCTATAAACAAAAAAAAGCGACAATTTTGAAGATTATACATATTTTTGGTAAAAAAAAATGCAATAAGAGTATATTGATTGGTTTGCACAAAAGTTATAGCGTCTACAAAATAGGGGATATATTTATGGCATTTGTATTATTCATTTTTATTTTTTACTAGTAATGGCGGTGATCAGCGATTTTTAGTGGGACTGCGACATTGCAGCAGACAGATTGGACACTTTTGACACTTTTTTGGGACCATTAAGATTTATACAGCAATCAGACCTAAAAGTAGCCATTGCTAACTGTATATATGGCACTGGCAGGGAAGGGGTTAACACTAGGGGGCGATCAAGGGGTGAGGTGTTTCTAACTGTGGGGGGAGGGGACTGACTGGGAGTAGAGAGAGATCGCTGTTCCTGGTCACTAAGAACAATAGAGCTCTCTCTACTTCCCTGACAGAACGAGGATCTGTCTGTTTACAATGACAGATCCCGTTCTGGCTCTCTGCGGAGCGATCGCGGGTCGCCGGTGAACATCACAGCCGCTGGCCACACGCTCAGGCATCGCGCCGCACGCGCCCCCTATAGATCCTAAAGCAGCCAACTTACACCTACGGCGGTTTGCACAGCCGTGCCAAAATGCCGCAGTATGACGGTGGCTGGTTTGCAAGCGGTTAAAGGAAACCTTTACTGAGAGAATATGGAGACTGCCCTTGATGACCTCTTGTTCTGAAAATGCTATTTGTCTGGCTGTCATGCTAATTCAGTGGATTCAGTACTTTCTATGGTACTGACCATGAACAAGTATCGCGCACTTTCTATTTAGAAAATACAGAAGGCATCGAGAGTCTGGCAATTTTTAGCTAGATCACGGTTTCTTTTTATAGATGAGTGGCAGCTGACATTTAATCTTATAAGAAAAATGAAAAATGTGTACATTTTCTACATAGGAATATGAGTTCCAGTCCAGTGCAGAAGCAAGGTTTGTGAAAGAACTGGACCAGTGTGAAATGATCCTACAAGCTCTTGAGTATGAAGAGCTAGAGAAGAGACCAGGGACACTGCAAGACTTCTATGATTCAACATCAGGTATTGGTTTATTTTACTAAACCCACAACCATAAAATCAGTCTGTGTATGCAGTAAAGCTTGCTTTCTTTTCCATACATCATGGGACACAGAGTCAGGCTAATATTAATCCTACTGGGTTATACTCCATCTCCAGGTGATTGGACACTTGTAGACCAAAGGTCTTCAGACAGAAAGTGATCCCCTATATAACCCCTCCCATACAGGAAGCACTTCAGTTTTTTACCAGTGTCTGCACGGTTTGTTGGAGCTCTCTGAGCTCCAGGTATCTAGTCCCACAATTGGTTCTTAAATGAATCCAGGGATTGACCGATTGGATCCATTTGACACAGGCTTTATATGCTTAGATAAATGGTACCCGAACCTCGTAAAGCAGACTCAAGATCCTGCAAGGTTTTGCCTGTAATGCCGCCTCCGGGCGCTGGACCCTGTGAAGTGGATTCCTGGACACCACAGCGCTAAGGCATTCCAGCAGGGTGCTGTTCAGGTCCAAGGGAGTGGACCCTAAACATAAAAAGGGTACCCAGCCCTTGAAGGTCCTCAAGTGACTGAACCCGCCATGAAGGGTGAAGATTGGGCTCTTAGTTTCTAAGCTGCCCTGTGCCTGAACAAACAAGTGAAACCCCTTTACTTATTATTGTGGGGTGTCCCAGTGATTGTTACAATCAGTCAAGCTAACTAGAGACTGGAAACCTGTGTGCGGTGACCAGACGGGGGAGTTTTGGGCTAGCTTTGGGTGTTTGCAAAGTATACCTTTTTTGCTTGTGTCTGGCTGTCTTTTCTTTTTTTTTACCTGTACGATGGCGCCGGTGCGCCATTTTGCCTTGGTTCACCACATGCATTTGCAAAAGCGCCGCGGGACTTAGCAGTAGCCTTTTATCTGGGCACACGAGGATTTGCGTCATACGCGAATACAGCCACGCACGTTCGCTGGGACCAAAAGATTCAAGTGCGTCAGATAAGGGGCACCAGACAACCCTCCATTCGGCTCTCTTCTAGGGAGGATGTTTATCCTCCTTCGTAGTGCCCTATGCCCAGTTCCATTCTAGGCCTTTACAACAAGACATCTTGTTGGCCTGGATCAGAAGAGGAAAATCCCTGGATTATCCAATGTGCTTATCTCCTCGGGCACGCTTATGCCTAAACTGGTGGTTGCAGGATCAGAACCTGCGAAAGGGAAAATCCTTTCTCCCGGTAACTTGGAGAGTACTGACTACAGATGCCAGTCTTTCAGGCTGCGGAGCGACCCTAGAAGGGCTCACAGCTCAGGGGAAATGGTTAGGGACAGAACAGATCCTGTCCATCCACGTCCTGGAATTACGGGCAGTACGTCTGGCCCTATGGTCCTGGACGGTGGAGCTTCAGGACTGCGCTATCAGGTTTCAGTCCGACAATGCCACTGCCGTGGCCTATATAAACCACCAAGGCGGTACCAGAAGTCGTTCAGCTCTGAAGGAGGTGAACCACATACTAGCCTGGGCAGAGGCACATGTGCCGATTATATCGGCAGTCCATATCCCGGGAGTAGAGAACTGGAAGTCAGATTATCTCAGCCGCCAACAGATCTGCCCGAGGGAATGGTCCCTACACCCAGGGGTTTTCCAGGAAATTTGCCAGCGTTGGGGATGGCCAGAGGTCGACCTATTGGCATCCAGGTTCAACAACAAGCTACATCAATTTGTGTCCCGAAAAAGGGATCCTCTGGCAATTGGAGCAGATGCTCTGATAGTTCCATGGAGACAGCACTCCTTGATTTATGCTTTCCCTCCAATCCCTCTCCTTCCACATTTGTTGCACAGGATTTGGAAAGAGGAGGTTCCAATCATTCTGGTGGCACTAGCCTGGCTGAGAAGGCCCTGGTTCCCGGAGATTTGAGACTGACAATAGACGTGCCAGGGATGCTTCCACGTTGCTCCGGTCTACTGTCTCAAGGTCCTTTATTCCACCCCAATTCACAGTCTCTAAATTTGATGGCATGGCTATTTAAGCCAGGGTGTTAAAGGAACGTGGCATCTCAGGATCAGTAGTGTCTACCCTAATGAATGCTAGAAAAGCTGTCGCTAGGAAAATTTATCATAAGGTCTGGAAGACTTATATTGCTTGGTGTGAAGCCAGAAAATGGTCTCCTCGGAAATATGTAATTGGGAGAATTCTCTCTTTTCTACAGCCAGCTGTGGAAATCAAACTGGCTTTGAGTACAATCAGAGGTCACGTTTCGGCCCTATCCATATTCTTCCAAAGGGCTTTAGCCTCCCATTCACTGATCCAAACCTTTATGCAGGGGGTAACTCACTTGCTTCCCCCCATTGGGTGGCCTATGTGTCCTTGGGACTTGAATTTGGTGTTGTCTGTGTTACAGAAACAACCATTTGAACCTATCAAGGAAATTCCATTAGACTTGCTGTCCTTGCAAGCTGTTCTAGCCTTCCTAATGACCATCACCTCGGCTAGAAGGGTGTCTGAGTTGACGGCCCTTTTGTGCAGGGAACCATACTTGATCCTTCACCATGACAGGGTCATGTTATGACCTGTTCCATCCCTTTTGCCAAAAGTGGTGTTGGCCTTTCATTTAAATCAGGACATTATTTTTCCTTCGTTTTTTTTTCTCTCAGCCTCGCTCGGCGGAAGAGAGACGACTGCACTCATGGGACGTTGTGCGGGCAGTCAATGTTTTTTTTTGTCTAGATCTGTGGAGATCCAAGGATCAGACTCCTTTTTGTTTTACCAAAAGGACCCAAGAATCGGCAGGTAGTTTCCAAGGCTTCCATCGCCAATTGGGTCCATCAATTGATCATTTAGGCCCACGGTCTGAAACATAAAGCTCCTCCCTTTAGGGTGAGAGCTCATTCTACCAGGGGTGTAGGAACCTCCTGGGCTTTTCGCCATCAGGTATCTGTGGCTCAGATTTGTAAGGCTGCTACCTGGTCTTCAGTGCATACGTTCACAAAATTTTATCAAGTGGATGTTCGAGCAGTCGAGGATTCGGCTTTCGGCCGCAGTGTACTGCGGGCTGCCGTATAAGTTCTGATGGCTATTGTTTCGCAGGGTGTCTCCCTCCCCTCAAGGCTATTGCTCTGGGACGTCCCAGTAGGTAATGAATATTAGCCTGACTCTGTGTCCTATGATGAATTAAAAAGAAAATAATATTTTTTTTCATCATACTTACCTGTAAAATCCTTTTCTTTGAGTACATCATGGGACACCGATCCCGCCCCTCTTTTTTGAGGATTCAGTGCTTAGTACAAAACTGAAGCGCTTCCTGTGTGGGAGAGGTTATATAGGGGATCACTTCCTGTCTGAAGACCTTTGGTCTACCAGTGTCCATTCACCTGGAGATAGAGTATAACCCAATAGGTAATGAATATTAGCCCATGTGTCCCATGATGTACTCAAAGAAAAGGATTTTACAGGTAAGTATGATGAAAAAATCCTATTTTTATACTCACTGTGGAACCTAAGGGGTTAATCCTCTGCATTGTGTAAAAAGGCTGCTTGATCCTGGCTTCTCTGATCATCCCCTTCTTCCATTGTCCCCTGATAATTTCCTGATAACACAGAGCCTATGGAGTCAGGCTGCACATGCTCAGTTTGGGGTGTATTGCTAGAGTTTTGTTTTTTTTTTCTTCGGAGAGTGCAAGTAATCAGCACATGGCCAATTAGCCCTGTCCAGACAGAGTCTGGGTCTTGCAGTCCCATAGGGCAGTCAGATAACTCCTCCTACAAGCTTTAACCAGTGCTTGGCTGAACACTGCTAGAAGTCACAAGACTGGTCTAAATGCTGTTGAAAAAAATTATTTGGCAGTTTACATTTACTAAAATAGTTGCATTTCCATGTTCTGTGTACTGTGGGAGACCAGATCTAGTGAATGCAGGGTCCTGGGTTTAGTAACACTTTAACTCCTATTCTGCTGTGGGAATTTCAGAGCAGTTACCTTGCAGAGTGTACTTTGTTACACTGGCTTTTGTATCTGCAATTGATTTGTAATCCTGTATATCAAGACTGTTCCTATTCACATACCTCTGACACACTACACAGCCAGACAGTTGAGACTCCTTTTTTTTCAGTTTAGCTTTGCAGCTTCCTGTATCTCCTGTCACTCATTAAACAATAAATCGGGACTGTGATAATGCTCATTCATTGGCCAGAGTGCAGATGACACAAAAAGATATTTAGGTGAAACAAAGGATATCAGTGTCGCCGCCTTGGATATGCAGTGTGGCAAATGCTTGTGAATCATGAGACTAGCTGAACAGAATTGCAAACCCTTTGGCAGGTAAAATGGTTCACATTTTGCTGTTTGTTATGAAGACTTCATTAATGTTTCAGTTAATGATCAAATGTATCATATTGGCTGCAGTTCTGTTTGTGTAAAGGAAACTGTTTTCCTAATTGATTTATTTCTATTTTTCAGGAAAATTTAAACACCCTGGCGTTGTTCAACTAGTTTCAGCAATTTATGAAGAAAGAAACTCTAATATAGCAGAAGAAGCCAGTAGTTCTCAGCCATGAGATAGTAACAAGTTTGCTATAAATAAATTATTTATGGTTTTTATACTGTTGTATGTGTTTTTTTTTTTCACTCTCTCAAGTCCTCTTCCAGGGCAAAAGGTAGGATGTAGCTATTTTTCTATTTTCGATTATTATGTTTTACTTGGTTTTAAATACAAAATTTTTATATATTATAGTATAATTGCATTTGTAGAACACAAGGAGTAGTAAATAACTTACTGAAGAAGAAGAAACAGGTACCTGGTAAATTTTTTTTTTTTTTTTTTTTTTTTTTTTTTTTTTTGAAGGAATCTTCAGGGGCTCCTCTCGCCAAGAAACAGGGAACATCATCCACCAATATTAGAAAAAAACAAAATACCCTTGAGCTTCAATAACTTGTGTTTCTGAAGGCCACACAGGAGCATCACTAATATGTTACTTTATCTATGCTCTTAGACATTCGTGGTAAGTTACAGGGGTCTCCTAGTAGGTGCTCCTCATGTGATTCCAGTGACAGTGGACTTGGAGGGGTTGCATATCTGGTTGTTTTTCTAGGCTACTTTTTTTTTTTTTTGTATCCTACTCGTGGGACCTTCCCTTCCCATCACCTTCTTGGTGTTCCCCATTCCTTCCCCACCGAAGGAGAAGCAACTATCCCTGTGCTTAAAGAGGAGCTAATGGAGCCATCTCTTACTCACATTTGGTCAGGCTACAAGTCCTCCCCTGTGTTGCTTCAGGTGGAAAGCAGCCTGCTTCACCGCAGGTCCCCCAGAACAGACAGCAATATGGTGGGTATACTCTGGTGCTGGCATCCACAGACATCTGTGTAGGTGGGGGATGGAGCAGTTGGTGGACATGGATCTTCCCAGGAGTGTTGCAGTAGATTTAATCCTTAAAGCAATGCTGCACCATGAGGTCTGATTCCGCCATGACACCTGCTACGAATTTGGCAGATGACTCCAAGGAAGATTGATTAAATGTATTTTTTTTCTTATCGTTCTCCTTCCAACTACACCCATACTGTGGGGAGACACAGTGTGGGGTACCCTTGGGAGGAGGTCCTTTCTTTGGGTGTTGGTTGCTATCTGTGTTTGCGTGCCTCTTACAAGCACAGGGTGTGTTCCTGTGCACCATTGGTGTGGCAAGTTGGAATAGAGTGCCAGCAGCTAAGATTTAAGCAAAACCTGTTAACCATTTCTTACATTTTTGTAACACTTGTTTAGCTGCAAGGCTACTGGGGTCTGCTTACTCCTCAACTAAACACTTTTTTTTTTTTTTTTGCTTGCAGAAAGGTGAGGTGACGACCTAGTGATGTCTGCTGGGGATTAATCGGTTTTCTGTGCTTGATTTTGGGCAATAGCCCACCCCTAAGCAGAACTAGAAACATACATTGAAATAAATGGCCTGTCGCAACCATATTAGAACAATGACATACCTCCATCCCTATATGTTGCATGAAAAAGAGGAAAGAAAATGGGACTTTGCATGAGGCATGTCAATGTGTATAATACTGTATAGAATAATACATCTGTCTGTATTGATTTAGCATTTCAATCCCATAAGGTAATCCATGATTGTAGAAAAAATATGTCAATATCAATCTTATTAAAAAAAATAATACAATGCAATCATCAAAGATTTACTTGGCAAATATATGATATAACATATTTATTATAGGTAATCAATGGACATAATTGATGTGATCATACAAATGATAAGTACTAATATTATAAAATGCATAATTTGGGCAAGCATGTCTCGGCACTCTTGTTTGAAAACTTGATGCGTTTCATGACGTTCTAGCCAATCATCAGCCGTAAAATGCACGGTAAATGCTGAAAAGTCCGATAAATATCCATTAATATATAATGCCCTCTGAAGAAGGAAAGTATTAAGGGCAAGCTAATTCTAAATTACTTACACATACAGCCCACAGGCTGTACCCAGTTTCTACGGTGTAATTGGGCGGTGGCCTGGGATGCGCTCACTCGAGGTTGAGGCAGTCTGACTTGGCCTAACGCAAAACAAAAAAGGTAGCCCGACCGCCGCACACATCATCCAGCCTGAGTGGTAAGCAAAAAAAAAACAGCCTCAGCTCAATTCATCCAGACCACAACTCTAACGGACTTAGCTGCTTCAGTAACTGGTAGGTTAACAGATATTGGGTCATAAATAACTTAGTTGGAATCCCTAGAATATACAGTATCTCACAAAAGTGAGTACACCCCTCACATTTTTGTAAATATTTTATTCTATCTTTTCATCTGACAACACTGAAGAAATTACACTTTTCTATAATGTAAAGTGTAAATTTGCTGTCCCTTCAAAGTAACTCAACACACAGCTGTTAATGTCTAAACCGCTGGCAACAAGTGAAAATATCTAAATTGGGCCCAATCAGCCATTTTTCCTCCACGATGTCATGTGACTCGTTTAACAAGGTCTCAGGTGTGAATGGGGAGCAGGTGTTAAATTTTATGTTATCACTCTCACTCTCAGACCGATCACTGGAAGTTCAACATGGCACCTCATGGCAAAGAACTCTTGAGTATCTGAAAAAAAAAAAATCTGTGAACTCCATGCCCAAGAGGGTTACGTCAGTGCTGGAAAATAATGGCGTATGCACATATTTACAGCGCTCACAATACTTCCCAAATTAATCCATTTGATAAGTGAAACAAATTTAAAAAATGTCTATATACATTTTACATGGGTGCTCCAATCAGTAAAGTGCAATCGTGCTCCAAACTTTAAGGTGTGCCACACACCCCTCCTGTGTCCCCACTCACCAAAAGAAATGGACCCCTAGCTTTTCAGTCTAGGAGTCATTCAAGCTAGAACGCTGGCCATGAATGGCGATTCACAAAAGGCTCTAAAGAAGATTTCCCCCAATGATGATGGTCATAGGCAGATGTTGGTACCAAGATGGAAAAACAAAAGGAACTAATAGTGAAGTACAGTTTGGCAGATAGTTTATTGCGTAAACGTGGATAGGTACTTACATACTAGAAAAGTTAAAATCACATGAAATGTTACAGAGATAAAATTCAGCAAACGATGCATCCAGCGTGTGTTCCACTAAAACCAGGAAGTGATGTCGTTTGGACTTAAAACCAGAAATTGCGTCAAGGCGTTTCACCCTCCTCCTGTCATCCAGGACCTTCCGGCGCGATCGTGGGCATGAGAGCCAGAACGGGAGTGTGTGTGTGTGCACGCACGCACACACACACATCCCCATTCTGTCAGAAGAGGAGAGACA
Source organism: Aquarana catesbeiana (assembly GCF_042186555.1). Taxonomy (NCBI): domain Eukaryota; kingdom Metazoa; phylum Chordata; class Amphibia; order Anura; family Ranidae; genus Aquarana; species Aquarana catesbeiana. The sequence goes on along the minus strand of NC_133327.1, from coordinate 399,270,604 downwards.
GATCGCCTGTTCCTTCTAAGTAGGAACAGCGATCTGGCTCCTCCTCTAGTAAGTCACATCCCCATACAGTTAGAAACACCTAGCGGGGGAACACATTTAACCCTGTGATCGCCCCCTAGTGTTAACCCCTTCCTTACCAGTGGCATTTACACAGTAATTAATGCATTTTTATAGCACTGATCGCTGTATAAATGTCAATGGTCCCAAAAAATGTGTCAAAAGTGTCCGTTCTGTCCGTCGCAGTCCCGCTAAAAATCGCAGATCGCCGCCATTACTAGTAAAAAAATAAAAATTATAAAAAATGCCATACATCTATACCCTCTTTTGTAGACACTATAACTTTTGCGCAAACCAATCAATATACGCTTATTGCGAGATTTTTTTATTTTTTTTTAACCAAAAATATGTAGAAGAATATATTTCAGCCTAAACTGATAAAAAATTAAAAAAAAAAAAAGAAATTTCTTTTGGGGGATATTTATTTTAGCAAATAGTATAAAATATTTTTTTTTTTTTTCAAAATCGTCACAATTCTTTTGTTTATAGCGCAAAAAATAAAAACCGCAAAGGTGATCAAATACCACCAAAAGAAAGCTCTATTTGTGAGGAAAAAAAAACATCAATTTAGTTTGAGCACTATGTCGCACGACCGCACAATTGTCAGTTAAAGTGACGCAGTGCTGTACCGCAAAAAATGACCTGGTCATTAAGGGGGAAATTCTTCTGGTCCTTAAGTGGTTAATGAGTGGAGCACCCATGCACAATTTATATGGACGTTTTTAATCATTTGTTTCACTTATCAATTAGATTAATTTGGGAGGTATTGTGAGCGCTGTAATTATTTGCATACATTTTTTTTTCAGGCAAGTGAATAGCACTTTGTGTACAACAGCTGCAATCACTAGATTATCATTATTGTTTTTCACTTTCAGCGCAATATATATATATATATATATATATATATATATATATATATATATATATATATATATATATATATATATATATATTATATTATATTTTTTTTTATTTGCATGGAAAATAATGGTTGTCACACAAAATTATTGACACTTTGGGCCTAATTTGGACATTTTCACATAGGGGTGTACTCACTTTTGTTGCCAGCGGTTTCGAAATTAATGGCTGCGTGTTGAGTTATTTTGAGGGGACAGCAAATTTACACTGTTATACAAGCTGTACACTCACTACTTTACATTGTAGCGAAGTGTCATTTCTTCAGTGTTGTCACATGAAAAGATATAATGAAATATTTACAAAAATGTGAGGGGTGTACTTATTTTTGTGAGATACTGTACATATCTGTCTCTCTGTAGAATCCATCATTCCAGTATATTCCATAACTTCTAAAATCATGACCGCATAGCCAGGATATAGACATATTTTACCTCTCTCAGTTAGTTTGTAGCGTTCTGAGCCCAAACATTGTTAACCTAGGAGTACCGGGAGCTGAAGTGGCCCAATTCCTCCCCTAGGCAAACTGGGCATCTGAGACTTAACATACCGTATTTATCGGCGTATTACACGCACAGGCGTATAACACGCACATTCATTTTAAGAGGGAAGTTTCAGGAAAAAAACTTAAATTTTTTAATAAGGAGTGCCCATCTGCAGCCTGACAAGTGCCATCAATGCAGCCTCACCATTGCCATCAATGCAGCATGATGATAGACAGAACAGTGGTCCAATGGTGGCCCAGGAGACGGGACTTCCTATTACAGAGGCCGCCAAGTAAACAGGAGATTCTCACTGTATTTAATCTGACGGCGCTCGTCCCGACCTCTTCCCTGTCCCCTCCGAGGCAGCTAAAATTGAAGTATTGGCGTATAACACGCACGCACTATTTGCACCCAATTTTCATGGTGAAAAAGTCAGTGTTATACGCCAATAAATACAGTATTTATAGCCAATTCAAAGCTAATTTGATGCTGGACAATAATATGCATGTTATTCGACTATACACGGTAGGTATGCAGAGATGTGAATACCTATAGAAAACTGTATCTGGGACCTGGTCATAAATGTGGTGACATCCCAGCCACCCTCCTCAGACACCTAATTTATCAGATGGCCTCTGTCAACACCCCTTTGATACAAGAGAAAAGGGGAATGCCAACATATTGTGGTAGCTCTCGTTTACCATCAAGAAAAAGAAGATGTCAAGTTATGCGAGCCAATTGATCACTTTGCTCATGGACTGAAATCTGCTGAAACCAGGACATTAGGTTTTCTTCATTTTCAACTCCTTTTTTATTTCTCTGTTGCTCTATTTCTTTGTAACATCCTTTATTCTGTAAATATTTTATTTTCACCACTTTGACCTTTTCATTATTAAACCATATTTTGAAAAGTTTTAAAATGGACTCTAAGGCTTTTAATGCAAACTAAAAGAATCCCGGTCTCTTGAAGAGTGCTACCGTAGTATAAATGTCTGAACATACCTGTCTGTGGTGACAGAGCGTGTTACAGACGTTTATTTTAAAATCATAATTGTCATTGCTGATATTGTGAACGGGGGATAGTCCGATCCTAATACCAGGCACTTTTCCCCCCTTCCTGCCCAAGCCAATTTTCAGCTTTCAGCGCTGTCACTTTTTTGACAATTTGACAATTGTGCGGTCATGCTACACTGTACCCAAACAACGTTTTTATCATTTTGTTCCCATAAATAGAGATTTGATCACTTCCTGGGGTTTTTGCTAAACAAATAAAAAAAGATCGAAAATTTCGAAAAAAAATTAATCTTTTTTTTCGTTTGTTATAAAATTTTGTAAATAAGTAAGTTTTCTCCTTCACTGATGAGGTGGCACTAATATGCAGCACTGATGGGCATTAATAGGTGGCACTGAAAAGTGACGCTGATGGGTACTTATGGGTGGCACTCATAGGTGGCACTGATGGGCATTGAAAAGTGACACTGATGGGTACTTATGGGTGGTACATTCATAGATGGCACTGATGGGCATCACTGATAAGCAGGCACTGGCAGGCAGTGATGGGCACTGGCATCATTTGTGGGCATTGATTGGTATCCCTGGTGGCCATGGGTGGCTTACCTGGTGGTCATCAGTGGTGGGGATCCCTGGTGATCCTTGGTGGGCATCCTCGGGGGGGGGGGGGGGGGGGGCTGCGCCGATAATCAGCGCAGACCCCCCTGTCAGGAGAGCAGCCAATCGGCTCTCCTCTACTCGCGTCTGTCAGACGCAATAGAGTAAAAGCGATACACGGCTTTTCCTGTTTACACCGTGATCGGCTGTGATTGGACATTGCTGATCACGTGGTAAAGAGCCTCCGTCAGAGGCTTTTTACCTAGATCGGAGTTGCGGTGTGTCAGACTGACACACCACAACAGTAATTGATGTGCTGCGAGCCGGCTCATTATCCTGAAAGACGTCATATAACGGAACCACCGCCCAGCCATCATTTTGCTATAGCCTGGGCGGGAAGTGGTTAAAGGGTTAATTGCTTAATTAACTTAACCCAGTGACAATCACTCTCAGGCTGCTGGCACCTAGATTGTGGTCCTGCAAGCTGGAAAATCTTTGTGCAGGGTGCAGCTGAGAGTAGCATTGTTACTTAAGTGAAAGTGCAGTGTGAGATTGGCCAGTCCTTTGTTACAAGTTGGTGAAAAGGGCAGGGGTCTGACATCCGCATTCGTCTCACCTATAGATTAGGAATAACAGTCTAGTAATAACCTAAGTTCTTTGAGGACTCTCAGCCTCTTGGTCATTTTATTCACATTGTTTTTCCAGTCTTTTTTGAACATTGGCTTCTGTTAGCCATATGGGAACATTCCATGCGGTGTTCATAACAGTACTGTCTTGTCTATAATACTTCTCCTTGGTTTTTACTAGGGAAAAGGAGAAGAATGTTATTAACACAGTTGCCTTCTCCCTGCCTCTTGTAACCAAATTCCCCTGACTGTTCTTTATGTGGTCCAATATGCTCTGGCTTTGTTTTTTTACTATTAACATAGTTAAAATTTTTGTGGGGGATTCTTTTTACTCTCCTCTGTGTCTCTCGTGGTCTATTTTAGCTGCCCAGATTGCACGCTTGTGCTGCATACACACGATCGAATTTCGGCCTGCAAAAGACCGATGAGAGTTTTTCGTCGTAAAATGCGACTGTGTGTATCCTCCATCGGACTTTTGCTGGACGAATTCCAAATGGCAAAAGATTGAGAGCATGTTCTCAATTTTTCGGTCGGGAAAAGTTCCTATCCGAAAATGCTATAGTCTGTGGCAATTCCGATGCGCAAAATTCGTACGCATGCTCGGAAAAAATTCGACGCATGCTCGGAAGCATTAAACTTCATTTTCTCGGCTTTTCGTAGTGTACGTCACCGTGTTCTTGATGGTCGTAAGTTCAGCGAACTTTTGCGTGACCGTGTGTATGCAAGGCAAACTTGCATGGAATCCCATCAGAAAAGCCATCATATTTTTTTCCAACGAGAAGTACGATCATGTGTACGCAGCATTACATTTCTTATTGCATTACTTGTAGTGTTGGAATGCTGCTTGAAAAGACCTGCAGCTGCTGTTCACTAGATGCTAAATCACCTCAAAAAGCAATAAAAAAAATATATATGAATACAGCGCTTACAGTTGGCGATAGCATTCTGTGATAAAAACAATAACCACAAACAGTCTCTTGTAAAGTGCTCAGATGCTCCAACTAAATTTGGAAAGGGCTTGGGTGCTTCATGTAAACATGCTGTGCCATGTGCCACGCTCCCCTCTTGTATCCCCACTCACCAGAAAAAATGGACCCTCAGCTTTGCAGTCTGGGGGTCAAACACGCTTAGATCTGGTGTTGGTGGGATAGGACTTTGGAACTCCTCAATAAGATCTCCAATAAAGGTCTTGGGGGTAACTAGGATCTCCACCAGGCTTGATAAAACAGATACAGGCTCATAGTGAAGTACTGTATAAAATGGGGTTTATTATGTAATCATGTATGCCACTTACAAGATTGCTGATCAAACGAGCATAGGACAGAAAGTGAAGCTTTTCCGGGTTCGCCGCGGCTCAGCGTGCATTCCATGGAAGGCAGAAATGGCGTCAATGGTTAGGAAACCGGAAAAAATCAATGCGTTTCACCCCTTCTCCAGGGCGTCGTAAGGAAATCCTTGATATGTTGAATATAAAAAGCTAGATCTTACCTTTTTGCACTTTTTTTGTACTGTCTTCACAGACCCAACAAACATTCTGTCTTCGCTGTGGGCTGTAGACCGTGTTTCTTCTACTCACCTTACATCTTGCCTCATCTTTACTCCTGGCACAGCTGGAAGTGTTTTGAGGACAGCACAATCTATTAAGAGGGCTAGGCAATAGGAGGCTCGGGAGAATTTCTTTTTAAAAAGTGAACATTTGCTTTGCTTTTACCACTTGTTCACCAGTACTGTTTATGAATAAACAACGCCTGATAGAATGGGATTTTAAACGCACTCCCAGAGATGGGCTTTCTAGTGAAAGTAACTTTACATCCACCCAATCATTTCCACACCCCACCGAATGTACCACCATCCCCCCGCCATTTATCCTCAGTTCCATTGTCCCACATGCGGGCATCCATTCAGTGATCTCCCTTCTGGTGAATGAGCACAATAACAGTGTGTATTGTCACTTCCAGGTTTGGCTGCCACTTTCCCTAGCTGTTGTGGCCTAATAGGGCATGGTTTGTGGTCCATTAGCTCCGGTGGAAAGTGGGAAGAGAGATCAGGGGTCTAATAGACCCTTGATGTCATGTTAAAGAGAACTTGACATTACAGTACGCTATCAAACGGGGGCTATTAAACCCCTGTGTGAAAACAATACAGTTAAGTGTAGAAAAAAAAGTAAAATTATAATAAAAAAATAAAAAGTTTAAAGCCCCCCTCCCCCCAAGAAACATGAGAACATAAACGCACATGGTGGGTACATCTATGTATAAAAATGGTGATTACGATACGCTTGCTACATATCCCATGAATGTTGGAATGAGAGTACTAATTATAGACCCATCCTTCATGATTAACTCTACACTTATGACCTGTAAAGGCTTTTAAAGCGTTGTCTGTGGGTAATCCAGGGGAAAAAAAAAGTTTGTCACCATTTCACAGGTGAATGCAATTTTAAGGCTTGACATATTCAGTATCTATTCACTCATCGCAACCTCTTTTTATATTTTACCCCCAAAAATGTTTTACTAATTTTCATACCCAACATGTGCATTTTATTGTGTGCAATACCTGAAAAAAGTAGCACTGGTAGAAAAGTGGTTATAGTGTTACTAAACCCACAACAGTAAAATCAGTCTGTATATGCAGTAAAGCATGCTCATTATACTCGCTGTGGAAATGAAGGGGTTTTTCCTCTGCATTGTGTAAAAAGGCTGTTTGATCCTGTCTTCTCTGATCCTCCCCTTTTACTGTCCCCGATCCATCTGCTGATAGTACAGAGCCTTGGAGGCACTCTGCACATGCTCAGGTGGTGTGTATTGCTAGAGCATTTTTTTTTTTTTTGCATGTGATTAGCACAGGCCTAATCGGCACTGTCCAGACAGACAGTCAGTGGTCATGCAGCATGATAGGACAGTCGGAGGAGAATGAAAACTCCTCCTACAAGCTTTAACCAGTACTCGGCTGGACACTGATAGAAGTCACAAGACTGCTATACTGCTGATGAGAAAAGGTATTTAGCAGTCTATATTTACTAAAATAATTGCATTTCCGAGTTCTGTGTACTGTGGGCGACCAGATACAGTGAATGCAGGGTCCTAGGTTTAGTAACACTTTAATAAAAATGGATGGGTTCAATAGATGGTAAGCCTTCGGCTATTGAAATGATTGTCATTGTATTACCAACGTCACTGCAGGATACCTTGTAAAGTGTCTTGACCAGTTTGGATACTTTAGGCTATGTGCAGTTGGCTGCTGTTTTGTTGTTATCAAATGCCAAGCAGTCAGAATAAACACAAAGGGGATTGCAGTGTATTATAGGAAACATGCCAGTAGAGAAATGTGTGGGTTGCAATTGATAACCTTGCCTGGCTTCATGTTCTTTTCTCTAACTTGAGTCGCTAATCCTGAACAATTATATAAATTGGCATTCTGACCTAACTTTCTGTGCTTCGTCAGTGACTTAAAAACTTGCTGTTTCACATCAGCGACTTAAAAAGTAGCCAATGTCTGGTAACTAGCGATTTATGATGAGTTGCTAATAGAGGTCTCTGTATTTTTAACATAAATACTTTTTTCCATATTACATGGCACATAAATTTGATACAAATTCAAACTCGACTTGCTCTAAAACCAAGAGATCTTTATTAAGAATATTCATTTGGTATACATAAAACTCCTGATCTAATTATTTTTCATATTTTTATAAAATGTTTTTTTGTGTTTTTTTTAATCTTCACAGTAAACACAACATAAGCATACTAGTTGCCACATGATTTTGTCAAGCAAAAGAACTGAATTTCCAAGTAACTTTGTTACAAGCACAGTATAGAAATTTCAGTCACACAACTGCCATTGATATGAATCTATTGAAATAAAATAGAGAAAGTGCTTTAAACTTGTCAACATTTCAAAACCTCTGCATTTGGCACATAGAGTTCTGCCATTAGGTCATATATATTTGTAAAATATCCAGTCTGGGTTAAATCTACTCACATACACTTTCTACTAGGAGAGGGGATGCTGCAAACTTTATTTTCCAACTTGCTGGAAAATGTTCTAATGGATTTTTAAATCTCACACACGAACAAGATTGAATATGTTTAACTGGAATACCTATTATTTTATTTTAGCTTTTTGTTTTCACAAAGGACTAAATGACTAGCAGTCTTCTATTGCTGTCTGTTGGTCCATTAGGGGAATATACCATCTCTTCTGTCCTGTTGGCTGGTGTTACTAGGATATGAAATGTGAGGAAATTTCCCAGAGTTGGGACACAGCAATGGAAATCTGGCAGAGGTTAAGTGGCTTCTTTCTAAATTGGTTATGGAGATGCTTTCTCAGCTCTAAATCAAGCTACATACAAAGGGGTAGCAACAGGTATGGAATCTGCTTTTTAAGAAGGTTGATTTTGAATAGACTGTTTGAAATATCATAACAGTTCACACCCACAACATCTTTAAACTCACCCCAAGGTTTCAATAAGGGGCAAAGCAAGGAGGTTACCTTAAAGCACTTTTATTCATTTATTTATTTCAGTTTCTTTCAGTGGATTTAAGAAGTCTACACACTCCTGTTAAAATGTCAGGTTTCTGTGATGTAAAAAAAAATGAGACCAAGATAAATCAATTCAAAACGTTTTCCACCTTTAATGTGACCTATAAACTGTACAACTCAATTGAAAAACAAACTGAAATCTTTTAGGGGGGAGTAAAAATAAAAAACTAAAATAATGTGGTTGCATAACTGTGCACACCCTCTTATAACTGGGGATGTAGCTGTGTTCAGAATTGAGCAATCACATTCAAACTCATGTTAAATAGGGGTCAGTACACACCTGCCGTCATTTAAAGTGCCTCTGATTAACCCCACATAAAGTTCAGCTGTTCTAGTAGGCCTTTTCTGAGTCGCATCCTACAGCAAAAGCCATGGTCCGCAGAGCATTAGTGGGACCACATTGTTAAAAGATATCAGTCAGGAGAAGGGTACAAAAGAATTTCCAAGGCATTAGATATACCATCGAACACAGTGAAGACAGTCATCATCAAGTGGAGAAAATATGGCACAAGAGTGACATTACCAAAAACTGGACGTCCTTACAAAATGGATGAAAAAATGAGAAGAAAACTGGTCAGGGAGGCTGCCAAGAGGTCTACAGCAACATTAAATGACCTGCAGGAATATCTGGCAAGTACTGACTGACTGTGTGGTACATGTGACAAACAACAATCTCCCGTATTCCTCATATGACTGGGTATGGGGTAGAGTGGCAAGACGGAAGCCTTTTCTTACGAAGAAAAACATCCAAGCCCAGCTAAATTTTTGCAAAAACACATTTGAAGTCTCCCAAAAGCATGTGGGAAAATGTGTTCTGGTCTGATGAAACCAAGGTTGAACTTTTTGGCCATAATTCCAAAAGATATGTTTGGCGCAAAAACAACACTGCACATCACCAAAAGAACATCATACCCACAGTGAAGCATGGTGGTGGCAGCATCATGCTTTGGGGCTGTTTTTCTTCAGCTGGAACAGGGGCCTTAGGCAAGGTAGAGGGAATTATGAACCGTTTCAAATACCAGTCAATATTGGCACAAAACCTTCAGGCTTCTGCTAGAAAGCTGAACATGAAGAGGAACTTCATCTTTCAGTACGACAGTAAACCAAACCATATATCCAAATCAACAAAGGAATGACTTCACCGGAAGAAGATTAAGGTGTTGGAATTGCGCAGCCAGAGCCCAGACCTGAATCCGATTTGAAAAACTTGTTCAACTGGTGGAAAAAGTTCTGAAATGATTTATCTTTGTTTTTTTTTCTTTTACATCACAGAAACCTGACCTTTTAACAGGGGTCTGTAGAATTTTTATATCCACTGTAAGTACCTGATATAAATAAATGAATACAAGTGCTTTAGGTCACCTCTTGCTTTGGGATAAGTTTTAAAGATGGTGTGGGTGTGGACTGCTATGATATTTTAATGGTCTAATCAAAATCAATCTTAAAAGCAGATTCCATAGCCGTTGCTACCTCTACCCCTTTGGATGTAGCTTGATTTAAAGCTGAGAAAGCATCTTCATAACCTTATACATTTCCCTCTTAACATCAATAATTTGCTGTCTGCATTGGTTGCTAATGAATCCATAGGACAGTACAACATTATGAACAAGACACTGAGACTGCAAGCCTTTTACCTTCCTCAAAGTGTGCCATGCAATTTTTCAAAGCAAATAGGATGACTGACAGATTCCTTGTATCCCTACGTTGTGGTGTTCTGGAAGTCTGTTATTTATGCAGTCTCTCAAAATAAGGATCTCCGCTTGCTTATCTTTGGAGTACAACAATGTACTTATGGACATTAGCCCTCTATTTGCTAGCATATTCAACCGAAAATGCAATTTACTGCCTTCGGCTAAATCATCATCTTAAAATCCTGTGTTGGCGTGAATGCTTTCAGATTATAGGCGCATCTTTTGTAACTCACTCCAAGGCCACATAACCAGCTTTTGTTTTTAGATTCAATCATGTTAGAGGGCCAAAGATGTCATACTTGGACGGTACCATGTACATCAAGACACTATATAGAATAAAGTTGAACAGCAGATATATTAGCAATGTAAATTAACACATCACCGGGTTAAAATAATACATTTTATGGTCTCAGTTTTATAGCATAAAAAAGTAATGCATGTCATGGACATCTGGACTTGCTAATGACCTTTGAGAAGGAACACAGTGATAGTTTTAGGAGTAAGGGGTCATTGCAATTGCACACCACGTGCCATTTCATTGTTTGATTAAACTTGCACTTTCATACACTCTATGTCTAATTTAAAGTATAAAATATTGTCACAAAGTATAACAAATTGCTCAGTTTGGCATTGCAGTTTTGAATTGTTTGGAAGAAATAAGCAATTGGGTATAGAAATGCAGCGTTAAAACTACTCAAAATACGTTTTATGAGTTGTTAGGTCCATTTACACTATATGCAGTGACTTGCGCTCAGGAAAAATACACTTTACAGCTAGGATATATAGGATTGTTTTCTATTTGTCCTGTTCACACCACAATGCTGGTGTGATGTGCAGTTAGGTGCGTAAAATGCAGACATGCTGCAATTCTCTAAAGCAAACTGAATGGTAACTCATGTCATTGCAGATCAGACAGCAAACTGCTCTGTCCAGGCAAGGATGAAGTGTCACAATATGACTCTTCAAATAAAGTTAACCTTTTTTCTCTTAACAGTGTGATGCACTAAACTGCACAAAGCACAGCCCCTGCCATACCTCACACAGATACTAGCCCGCATGGTAAAAAGCTGCTTTTGCTGCCACTGCAGTAATGGAATATTATTTATTAGGACAGCCGTTTCTTGTTTATGGACTATTACAAGATGAGAGGAGAGTAACAGGAGTACTGAGCAAAGTAACATACTATATACAAATATACCTTATTCACCTCCACCCAAACAGATCTCTGCAAACTGTTTATAGCACGTATTTCTAAAATTAAAAAAATAATAATCAGAGAGACTTACCTTTTTACACATTGCCTTTTCATCCAATGGGAATTAATCATTGCTATTATTTTTTGTTATCATTTAGGCTTTATAGTCTTTTAACATACATAGATAGTCAAATCTAATGTTCTTGTTAGGGTTAGTGAGCATTACAGTTCACAGTTGAGGATGAGCTGCAAAAGCATATACGTTGTTTAAGGCCTCAATTACGCAAGAGATTTTAATTGCTTGTGGGCATGAGCTTTTTAAAACCAAACTATTTAAATCCACTAAATACATTGCAGGTGCATAAAAACAATGTTTTTACTGCCCAGTTCTTCCAATCATAGAAGCCATACTACAGCTTCTATGAATGAAATGTGACCTATGAATGGAGGGGGGCGAACTTTTCAATTATCTGCCTGTGCTCCATTCAAAGGTCACATTTCATTCATACTATGGCTTCTATGAATAGAGGGCAGTGGAAAGAGCAAGTATAGTTGAGCACTCTTGATGAGTGCCTGAGATTTCACCTAAACCAGAAGATAGCAGCACATCAGGCTCATGGTACGTAATGTCACTTGTACCTTTTTTTTTTTTTTTTTTTAATGGTTTGTTTTCTTCCTAATACAGCTATAGCTTAAAGCGTTTGTTACCCTAAAAAAAGAAAAAAGTTGATACTGTCCCTTTAAAGCATGAATAACAGCACAGTGCTTGTGCTGTGTAATTTACCCCTGTATCACCTGAAATACCTGGCTGATCATGCCTGGTTCTGCCCTCTCTCTGTAAACTGACCACGGTTTATCATGGCTGCTGAGCCCTGACACTCTGGTCAGTTTATGTGCCTCTGTCATCCGCAGCTCTCCTCTGTCCCCCCCCCCCCGCCTGTTAGCTCATGCCTGCCCCTCCCCTCCTGCTACTATAATAACATTATCATTTTCTGACAACCCCCTGTGTTAAATAATGCAATGCATCCAGTGTCTGTGCATTAATAAAAAATGCCCCTGTATATATTATTTCTGAGCACCGCTCTGTGCTCATGTGACCGCCGCTTCTCTCCTCTCCTCCTCCTGACTGATGTCAGCGGGAGATTCTCGGCCCCTCCCACTGTAGCTGTTAGATCAGGAGAGGGGAGAGCCGACTGGTCACGTAAGCACCGAGCGGCACTCGGAAATAAGGTATATTGGGGCATTTTGTTTTATAAAGCACAGACACTGGAGCCATTGCATTATTTAACACAGGGTATTGCCAGAAAATGATAAAGCGGGTTTACAACCACTTTAAGTAGAAAAGCCTGACCCTTGCTCTATTGGTGAAAGTAATGATCTCTCTGCAGAGGTTCTGAAACATCCCCTGCTGAATCAAAGCTAGAGCTCTACAATTAGCAGGTTACATGAGCTTTGATGATTGCAGATCTATAGGTCTGACTCAGTAGGGAGGGAGCGCTGGACTTCTGCAAAAAGACGACTGCTTCCCCACAGAGAGAAAGGTCCCTCTCTGCAGCTGCTGTCAGGGGACAGGCTTTTCTACTTGGGATATAGCTGCTGCAGAATAAACAGTGTATAGGCAATAAATGGCAAGAGATTAAATACCTTTTTGTTTTTTGTTGCACCTAGAATATATTTAGCTGAGTTCAACTGGGTTTTATATCTTTGCTGAAAATTTTCTTTTTTTATAAGCAATTAATGTCACAAGTGTAATTGTGCCTTAAATGCATACATCTGTTCAGAAGATATCTTGTGTGATATTTTAAATCTAATTTCTACCCGGCGCCCCCTATATTAAGGGACACTATTCTATTTTGGTTCAGAACAGAAATTTATACACCATTAACTTTTTTGGAGGGAAACAAAACATAAACATTTCTGAATTTATGACAGTATTTTGCAAGAGGCAAGGTGTTGACTGAGCAGCTATATGCATCATTAGTAGATGTCATCACTGTAGTTCTTCATCAGCTTCAGGCAGAAGGCTGCCAGCCAGTGAACTCTGGGCGCTAGCATGGGCAGTAGAGCTCAGAACTTCTTCAAAACTTCCTTGTGTTTGGTTTGTTGCTCCTACTTTAGCCTGGAACAGTAAATGCAATAAAAAATTGATATCAATATGAAACAAAACAGTTTTGGCTTGGGCACAACATTATTTTATTTTTTTTACCTTTTTGCCTCCCTGCCTCTTCTAAATGTTTATTAAGCTCAAACTTCAGCCAATAGTTTTTTTTTCATTTTTGAAAGCACGGAGAAGCGTTAGAATCCTCTGTCAGTTTTTTGTTTTGCTCTCTTTGGGGTGATTTTAATAAAGGCAAATAGACTGTGAACTTTTCTAGTGCAGTTGCACTAATTTTCCCCAGAAAATGTACCTACAGGGGCTGCAATTGCGACCTGGCCCCCCATCTTCACCTGGATAAGAAGGGCAGTGGCATATTTAGGAACTGACACCCTCCATTTTCCTCCTGCAGCCACTGAATGCCTATTTCTCCTCTTCTCCCTCCCATAGGCATTCAGCAGCTGCAGGAGGAAAATGAAGGGGGATCAGTTCCTCTGTATGCCACCCCTCCTATCCAGCTTCTTTCTGCTGCCCCCAAGCCCCTGTGCTCTCCCCTGGCCCCCCACTTCCTGCAGCTCTGCCGGGTTCCCCCCTTGCCTCTCTCACCAGTTGCTGTGGGAGATTTGTCAGGATGGAGAACAGGGAAGGGGCTGGTAAATGTGTAATTTACTCGTCCCTTCCTTATCTGAGGCTGGGTTCACACTCTGTGCACCGCGGCTCGCTGCAGGGGGTCTGGTGTGTCCCTGTTTTAGGGCCTGAAATGGAGCCAAAGACTTGCAAGACTCAGAATAGTCCTCCGCAGCCGCATTGAAGATGTCTGAACCGCCTCCATTGGGAGTCAGTCACACTCTCCTGTCGTACAGATTGGATGCGGGGAAACCTGCATACAATTCGCAATAGTGTGAACCCAGCCTGAATGAATAGAGTAGAATCAGTGATCCCTACCAATCACTGACTATTCATAACTAAAGGATAGTAAACTGTGTTTACTATCCTTTAGTGTGTGAATATATGGGAAGCTCTGTACAGAGCTATTCCTGTCCAATCATTCTGTGCAGCTGAGGCTGCAGAGATGGAGATTGGGGGCTGTGTCCTCAATCTCCTTTCTCTGTCTCAAAGATGAAACATCAGAGGTCTGGTTTGACCCCTGATATTTTACCAAAGTCCCCCAATGGGGCTCCTAAAAAAAATTAAATTGTAAAAAAATAATAATGTAAAAACTAAAATTACAAAAAATTAAAGCCCACTGACATCGGTGGCAGAGCTACCAGTGTCACGAAGGTTGCACTTGTGACCAGGCCCTGGGCTCAGGGGCCTTTTATGGTTTCTTGCACCGGGGCACTGAAGGTTCTAGTTATGCTTCTGTTCTCCTTCCGCTTGAGTTTTCTGTAAGATCCAGTAAATGTTTTCTTGAACTGTGGGTATTTACAATTCTATAGTATCACATACATCTCTCCTCATATTTTTTTAAGGCTCTACGTTCCTGGCATTTTATTTTTCTGCAATTTTTTTTATTTTGAACTTATCTCACTTCCTGCGTTTAACTGTATTATACTTAATCTACCTGAAGCTAAAAAGTGTTGATTTGCTATATTGTAGCTAAAGCTGATTTCAAACTTTACTAACACTTTAAATAGTTTATGTGGGCCAAGGTGGCCCAAACTATTCCCTACACTAGCAGGGGTACCCCATAAACTGTATGTATTCTCAGCTACATTCGGTATACAGTCTTGAGCTCTGGCTGTGGGGCGCAAACATCATCCCGTATGTGATCCAAGGCACTGCTGCCTCTGGCTGCTAGTCTCTGGAGATTTAGATGCATATTTTGTGATGACATTGTGCTGCTTAATGTTCTCTAAAAGGGGCAAAACCCTACCCTCACCATCGATTTGTCGTTTGCCCTTTGAATGCCTTTTTTTGGGGCACTGCTTCCAGGGTTCTTAGCCACATTTTTTGTTGTTGTTTTGGATAGGGGTAGGAATAGTTAAAACACCTGACTCCCCCCCCCTGACTTTTTTTTGCCAGAGATGCCCCATTTATGAGGTATTCCTTCACTTCCTGTCCCAAGATAAAATAGGAAGTCAGAGGAGTCTTCTTCAAAGTAAGGAAAATCTTTCTCTAAAACAGTTGTCACTGGCTTGGAAGATGTTCCCTTTATTTCTGACCCCGTGGCACTTTCACTCTCCATGTCAATGTTCACCAAGATAAATAGAGTAAATCTCTCCTGTACAGAAAGCAATATAAACATGACAGAGGTTCTAACCCTTTCACACACTGTCCATAACAAAAAAAAAATGCCTTTCCGTACACATTAGATATGTATTTATTTTCATTATAGAATGAATACATACAAAATAGATATTATTGTACTGAATCGTAAAATAATGTAGCTCTACATCATACATATACTGCTATACAGATACAGTTGTAGTCAGCAGAATTGGTAGGTGCACCGTGTGATGAAATAGAATTTTTTCCACCAGAGTAAACCAAAGACATAACTATTTATTGTGCATGAAGGCATTAAACCTACTGTAATTCTGTAAAGCTCTGGAAGAGGTTTCCTTGGCAACATGGAAATAGCTTATTGCCTTCACATTTTGTACTACTTTTTGAAACACATTTCCTGTAAACCCATGTACATGTTTATATACCATCTGTTAAAGGCTCAAGCATTCCACAATCTGTACCTTAGTACTAATACGGTTTACATAATTTATTTCCATGTGCACTTCTCTATTGGTGCAAGAAGTGGTTAAAATAAATTTTAACCTTATATCCATTTCATAGTTTACTGTACTTCTCTACATTTATATAGATCATGGCCATTATATGATATTTGACATGCTGCACACACACACACTAAAGCGATTGTAAACGATCACCTTATAAAACAACCTATTCAGTTTAAAATAGAAACGAAAGGCAAAACGTTTGTGTATAGATTTAAAAAAAAAAAAAAAAAACATTATGAATACCTTTTTTTATTTTTATAAGTGATCACATTCCCTCCATTCTACACTGCATAAGAGCTGGGGGAGGAAACACAGCAGTACACTGAGCTTCCCACTGAAAGGCTGTGCAGGAGAGGCATGCCAGCACAAGTCTGATCATTGGAGGAGAGCAGGCAGAGTTCTCTGCATAGCTAGAGAACTGACAATACCGCGCTCTCTTGCTTAGTGTGGTCAGTTTTTAATAGGAAGGCAGAGGGACTAGCAGGAACACCAGGGATTTCACACAAAGCAAGCAATACAAAGAGAACAGGATAATTTTTCATACAAGTACATGGCACATAATAGGAAATGGGGTAACAAACACTTTAATTTATCAAGCATCTGGCATTGGCACTTTCTGTACTTACTGATACCCACCAATCAGATGCATCTGACCAGTGCAGGTTTATATCTGATTGGTAGCTAATAGGATGCACAAGCACATTTATGTCAGACACTTTAATAAATCATGTCAGTTATGAAAAAAAAAAAAAGCTGGCCATAAATACCAGAGAATGGTTTGGACATGCAGGCAGTTAATGTTTTTTAAGAAAAATACTCTTCTGTGTGGTTTATCAAACGCTGCCTGACTTTAGAATTTAAACTAACCAGTGTGTGTTCACTTGGTAAAGACTTTGATCCCTTTTTAAATCTAGGCACCACATTGGCCATGTTCCTATCAAGTGGTCCCAAGGTAATAATTAAAGAATCTCTAAAAATTAGAAACAACGACTTTGAAATAACAGAACTCAGCTCTCTGACGACACGTGGGTGTAAGCCATCTGGTCCAGGTGCTTTATTCACTTTTATTTTGTCTAAATGTTTCTGGACCATACCAGTTTCAAGCCATTTTGGAGCTACAGTATGTCAGTACTATTCGCATTCTTGACTGGAGCTCCCACATTTATTTTTGTATACACAGAGCTGAAAAAGGTACAGTATTTAATAAATTTGCCTTCTCTTTGTCCACTGTCACCAACTTTGATGTTATCTTGTAAAAAGCCTACATGGTCAAACGCATAGGCAGGAACCCGAAGTCTGGGGTCAACCATCTTTGTTTTACCATCATATGCTGTTTTTACTGAATCTCTGGACTTTTGTAAGTGCATCTTTTTATTAAATAAACGATAAGTGTTTTTTAAGCTTACAGCTCACAGCTTTGAACTGTGTTTTCCCCCTACTATTCTCTTGAATAATCTGAGGGACCCTGGGAACTTTAGACATGAGTTTAGAGCACATGAAGTAAGCAAGTGGTGGCTGTGTCCCTATATTGCATGAGATGCTGAGAATACCATAAAACAATGGAACATCTGGAGCTGAGAAAGATATTTGCATCAAGCCTGATTCAACCCATGGATACATAAGGACCAGAATATCTGGTGAGAGAGTTTATTCACAATGGGGGCACAAAAAGAATGTGAAGATATAGGATTTGAAGAAGGATTCACATGTGTGTTTTGATCTTTCATGTTTACACAAACTATAAGACTATTTGATTATACTGGAGAAAATGCTCAATAGCATTTCATGTGTAAGTTCACTTTTTTTTGCAGGTAAAAAAAAAAATGTGCATTTGTGATTACCTGCAGAGCATTCCACCCATGAGCAGTAGATCGTGCGTGCAATCTTAGGCTCCTGCAGACTCAGCATAGCTGTCTGCTCATACGAGCAGGCAGTTACCTGAGAGCAGGAAGCTCAATGGACTACGAAAGCGCTCACCAGTGCCATTGCAGCTCATTGAGAACTACAAGCCATCAGCCGCAGTGGTTGGCGGTACTTGTAGACATTCATTCACAGGAAACTGTGAATGATAGACGTGGCCATGTGGACAGAGCCCCACATGACCACACTGTTTTTAAATTGTGACAGCTGGTGGAGGGAGAAGATCCCCAGCCCACTGTCACAGGGAGGGAGTGGTGGGAGAGGCTGCGGATGCTGAAACATGTAACAAGTTCCACAGGTGAACTTAGCGATTACGGTGGGAATGCCGAACACACCCGCTCTTTACCAGCCCACATTATCTCCCCTTGCCACCATGTCTTGTGCACATGTCAGACACCACTCCCGTGACCCTCCGGCCAGGTTTCAGGCTCACCTTGTCCTGCAGCCAGAGCCAAGATGGAGACCGAGCCAAGAGGTGCGGGACACATAGCACATGAGTTCCCCACTACCTTTAGAAGTGCTAACACCTGTCACCTGCCTCTTAACCAGTTGGTTACTATATACTTCCAGTGTCCTGACCTGATAAGATTGTATGTGTTGTCCTGCAATTGTACAATGCATCTTAATCCGAATAGGTTCCATGGCTTTAACTTCTATTGTCAATGTTCCTGTGATACACCATAGTTAGCATGTGTGTTTTTTCCACCTTCTCCACAATAAAAACCACAAAAAACTTCTTCCATTAATAAGAGTCCTTTTTGCTGTCGACTTGAAAATGAACAAATCACATAATTCTTCAGAAAACTACTTTTCCATACATGTGCAACTGACATATACAGTACTTGGCTATGCAATATCATTTGAGGTAGATTGGCTTGCTGTTGGATCATTACACTGTTCCTAAGGGGTACAGGTACAAGATTACTGCATGCCTGTGCTGCCCATACCGGACATGAAAATGTCCATGATAACGCGTCCATAAGACACGGTTCCCCTGTAGAATGGGCACATTGAAGGGATGGTGGCAGATAGAAGAGTTACATCACAGCACTGGTCCTCACTTGGTCTACTTCCCACACTGAAACCCTAAAGGTCAGTCCCCTGAATACAGTATACTGTATATAGAGCTTCATCCATCATGTCCCAGCACCATCATACTCTCCACCAACAAGGTCCTGCTTTACACTTACTTTTATATCACTACTCACATAAAGACCGATACAACCACCTTTTTGGTTTTACCCTGTCATATCCATTATATGTAGGAATATTAATAGCCTAATCATGTGAAGAAGGAAGCCAAGATTCAGCGATACCAGCTTAATCATAGATCTCTGTGCACCAAAGCTTCCAATTCTTTTAGGCTTGGTTCACACTGCTGCAACCTCAAAGTTGTGCAATTTTTAGTGCGACTTGCTTGCAACTTTCATGCAACTTTGGCTTTGGCTTGGTCTTTAAAAGTAGAGTCCCTTGTATCAAAAATTGCAGGACGCTCACGTACAAGCTAGATCAGTTCTTCGTTGTCAAGAACATCCCCCAGTCTCCTGGAAGCCATCTTTCCTGCACTGTGAACACAACTGGCAAGGTGGACAATGGGGTTGATTTACTAAAGGCAAATACACTGTGAAGTGCAGTCGCTGTAGATCTGAGGGGAAGATCTGAAATGAAGGGAAGCACTGCTGATTTTACCATCCAATCATGTACAAACAAAAATGCTGTTTTGTATTTTCTTTGGAAGTACAGTCGCTGTAGATCTGAGGGGACATACAAGTGCACTTGTAGTGCAAACTGGATTTGCCTTTAGTAAATAAACCCCGATGTGCTTTGGGAGGTGATGATACTTGGGAGGCGATTTGGAGCTGCGGGGATTTTCTGGACCATAAGTACACAGGAGACATGGACTGGGAGTGGAGTATAGGGTTAAAAACCCCTCTAAAAATCAGTATTCATACCCCTTGAAATTTTCCACATTTTGTCATGTTACAACCAAAAAAATGTAAATGTAGTCTAATGGGATTTTCATGTGATAGACAAACACAAAGTGGCACATAATTGTGAAGTGGAAGGAAAATGATAAATGGTTTTCAAATTTTTTTTACAAATAAATAAATATCTGAAAATTGTGTTGTGCTTTTGTATTCAACTTTCAATACTTTGTAGAACCACCTTTCGCTGCAATTACAGCTGCAAGTCTTTTTGGGTATGTCTCTACCAGCTTTGCACATCTAGAGAGTGACATTTTTACCCATTCTTCTTTGCAAAATAGCTCAAGCTCTGTCAGATTGGATGGAGAGCATCTGTGAACAGCAATTTTCTTGCCACAGATTCTCAATTGGATTTAGGTCTGGGCTTTGACTGGGCCAGTCTAACACATGGATATGCTTTGATCTAACTCATTCCATTGTAGCTCTGGCTGTATGTTTAGGGTCGTTGTCCTGCTGAAAGGTGAACCTCTGCCCCAGTCTCAAGTCTTTTGCAGACTCTACCAGGTTTTCTTCTAAGATTGCCCTGTATTTGGCTCCTTCCATCTTTCCATCAACTCTGACCAGCTTCCTGTCCCTGCTGCATGGTGTGTTTAGGGTGATGTGCAGTGTTCATTTTCCACCACACATAGCGTTTTGCTTTTAGGCCAAAAAAGTTACATTTTAGTCTCATCTGACCAGAACACCTTCTTCCACATGTTTGCTGTGTCCCCCACATGGCTTCTCGCAAACTGGAATTCTTATGACTTTTTGCAACAATGACTCTTCCATAAAGGCCAGATTTGTGGAGTGCACCACTAACTGTTGTCCTGTGGACAGATTCTCCCACCTGAGCTGTGGATCTCTGCAGCTCCTCCAGAGTTACCATGGGCCTCTTGGCTGCTTCTCTGATTAATGCTCTTCTTGCCCAGCCTGTCGATTTAGGTGGACGGCCATGTCTTGGTAGGTTTTCAGTTGTGCCATACTCTTTCCATTTTCGGATGATGGATTGAACAGTGCTCTGTGAGAGGTTCAAAGCTTGGGATATTTTATTATAACCCAACCCTGCTTTAAACTTCTCCACAACTTTATCCCTGACCTGTCTGGTGTGCTTCTTGGCCTTCATGATATTGTTTGTTCACTAAGGTTCTCTAACAAACCTAACAGCCTCACAGAACATCAGTATTTATACTGAGATTAAAATCACACACAGGTGGACTATATTTACTAATTAGGTGACTTCTGAAGGCAATTGGTTCCACTAGATTTTAGTTAGGTGTATCAGAGCAAAGGGGGCTGAATACAAATGCACGCCACACTTTTCAGATATGTATTTGTAAAAAATTTTGAAAACCATTTATCAATTTCTTGCCACTTCACATTTATGTGCCACTTTGTGTTGGTCTATCACATAAAACCTCAATAAAATACATTTACGTTTTTGGTTGTAAAATTACAAAAGGTGGGAAATATCAAGGGGTATGAATACATTTTCAAGGCACTGTATAGGCTATACCCCAATCAAAAACCAATCTATGCTCTAAACACCCAAATCCTTCTCTCTTACATAAGGTCTTTATGCATTCAGTTCTCTAAACTCCTGTTGCCTTTCCTGTGTTGTGCACAGCACAGGCAATATTCCAAAGAAATTAACCTTGGAGGGGCTTCCCTTCGACTTGCAGTTTAGTTCTTTACATTGATGAGGGATCCTCCATCTTCAATGTATTCTGTCATTGGTCCCACTATGAACCAAGACAGCTGGGTTATGCCCAGCCACTCCCAGTAATTTGTCTACTTGTTCCACCACCTTCTGAGCCCTGGCACCAGGAAGACTGCAAACTATTCAGTTGAGGTAAATGGCATACTGCACACTGAGCAAATGCTTCAACTTTGTTGACCTCATTATCCCAGCTACAATATTATTAGCTATGGGTGGTTTAAAATAATACATGTCAGAAGACTACTTTTGTCTTAAAGTGGTTTAAAAGCCTAAGCATTTTTTACCTCATGCATACCCTGCATGAAGGTAAAGAATGTTTAGTGGATAGCAATATCGCCAGCTCACTCTAGCCTTTCTCTCCTCCTCCCCCACCCCCCTTTACTTACACTGGGCCCTTACTCAATCCAGTACTATGCCTGTCTGTAGCAGCTCTGTCCTCCCCCCTACTCTTCTGTCAGTGAAATCCTGTGACGAGGGGGCGAGACAGAGCCACACTGTCTGTGTTTATTGACTCAGGCAGCATGGCTCTGGATCAAGCCCGCACAAGTGCCTCCATAGCAAGCAGCTTGCTATGGGGGCACTTGGAAGGGAGGAGAAGCCAAGAGTGCTGGTGAGGTACCTGAGAAAAGAAGAAGATAAGTAAAACATGTTTGCTACATTAAAAAAAAAGCCAAAAATAAGACTTTACAATTCAACTCCTTTTGTTTTAAACTAGTAGTACTCCATTTAGTAGACATACTATCATTAGTTCAAAATATAACCATATAAAATATACCTGAGGTACAATAGTATGTGCAAATCTCTAATACTTGATACTGTCCTTGGGAATTGATATGCAAGATCCAAATCCCCAATTAATTCATGTATTCATAGAGCAATTATACTAAAGAAACTGGTACATCTTTTTAACTCTGCACAAGCAATGATTTCCCCAGTGGTGAGGTTCAGATTCTTCATATGGTGGATTTGCTACAAATTTGGTTCACCAGACTAAATTTTAGAGGGCTCATAATGCCCTTCCAAACCCTTCAACTGTGGTCAGCAGGGTTAAAATAGCCAAGAATAGGTGCTTTGATATATGCCAGGCCCTTCAAAAAAGGAGTTGTTCCTATAAGGTGCTATACAGTGCTATAATGCATTAAATTACTGTAGATTGCACTGCGGTGTACATATTCTTGTGCAACTCACCACCACCATTTTGTGTCAGCAACAACTGTAGTTGTTGTTTAGCTACTGGCCCACCCTTGCAGTGTTTATTTTGGATTTTATATTATTTCACGTCTATCCATATTTTTTTAAATTTTGTGCTAGGTTAAACAAATTTGTTGGGGTTTAGTATTTCAGTTTTTTTTTTTTGGGGGGGGGGTTATTTTATTTTATCTTCTGTTACTTGGACACTTATTTTTGTTTGGAACTGTGCAGCATGCACTTGTTGACATGGGCAAAGCTGCCTTTTGTTTGCCGCACATCACTGCATACATGTGTGGTTTAAGTGGTCGTAAACCTCAGACATGACATAGGAACAAAGCATATCCCTATATAGTGTGTACAGGTCTCAATTAAGAGCACCATGTGTAATTTATTCTGTTATCAGCATGAATCATTTCTGACAAGTGAAGAAAATAGAAAAAAGGTGACAGGGGAGGGAGCTCCAGCACACAGCTTGTGATTGATAGCCTCAGCTCTGTTCCTGTGTGCTGTGTGAAGGGGGTGTGTCCCTTTCCTCCAATCAGCTCTCAGAACTCCTCTCACTGAACTCTACAGTGTGTAAATGCAGCTCCCTGCCCCCTGTTTTCTTGAAGCTCAGACAAGCTTTATAAATTCTGGACTTTGAACTGATGTAGAGGAGAGAAGACTGCAGATAAACAGGTACAATGTATGTAGGAGTATTTGTTTCATCTCTGTGTATCAACTAAGGCCATTCATTTCACTGGGTTTATGGAAAAGTAGAGTGCACCAAAAGACGACATACTTCCCATAACTACATTCCCATAAGTGCCAATGAGCAGCCGTTCTCAATCTTTTTTTATACTTGAGGACTTCTTCAAAAAAACTTTAGGTCTCAGGAAACACCTGAAATAATATTTTGATCTACAACCAACAGCACCCAGTGTAGTCAGTGAGCTTTACATGTAATAAAAATAAATTAATAAATAAAAAAAAAAACAACCATTTAATGCTAAACCTGAGCATGTGTTTTGCTGCTTTAATTATTGACAGCTAATTTTGAACATTGGATTCTAATTTCATGGATTTGAAATGGTGGGAAAAAATATAGGTGTACTTACTTTTTCCATATGACAGACCTGCAATTTTGTTAATTTAGATTATGAAAATGAATACACCATGTCAATTTTTTGTGTCATTTGTTCAAATATATTGCAATTGTTTGTAAGCACTATTTGAATAAATCTAATATTTGCCTGTTCAAATCATTGCCCAATCTAGGGGGGTGCTGAGGTGGGCAGCGCCCCCCCAGATTTCAGTTGTGCCCCCCCCCCAAGCCGGCTGCCCTTGCCCCTATGTACATTGTGTCCATGCACATTAAGCTTCTCCCCCATCCCCGCACTCAGGGCCGGCCGCAGTGAATTCATGTAAACAATCCGGACGGGAGAAGTGTCAGCGGTAGAGAGGAGAGACACAGGAAGAGGTGTGGCCTCTCCTCCCTCCTGTCATGACAGAGCCCCTCCATACAGCAGGTTACACAGGATCGCTCTTAGATCGGGTGGCACACGGCCTGATTACCCACCCACATTTCCAGGAGTTGAGCAGTCCTTGGAGGAGATTGGGGTGGGTAATCAAGCTGTGTATCGTCCGTCCTAAGAGTGATCCTGTGTAACTTGCTGTATGGAGGATCACTGTTATGACAGAAGGAGGGAGAGCACAGAGAGCCCACAACTCCTCACTACTCCAGTAGTTCCCGCCTATAAGTTTGGGGGAGGGGGAGCTTGTGGAGGAGGGGTGGTGGGAGGGCTGTTTGTGCTGGGAAGGGTAATTGGGGCGGGGGATATGTGTTAGGAGGCAGAAAGCAGGATTGGGGAAGATTTGTGCTAGGAGGAAGAATTGGGCAGGGGAGGACTTCTGCTGAGTGGGAGGGATTATTAATGCTAGGTGGGGGTAATTGGGGGAGTTGCTAAGAGAGGGATTTGGGTGGGGGCAGGGATTTGTACTAGGTGGGGGGGATTAGTACTAGTAGTGGGGATTTGGGGGTGGGGGAGATTAGTGCTAAGAGGGAATTGGGGGAGTTTGTACTAGGAGAGGAGAATTGGAGGGCCGGATTAGTACTAGGTGGGGGAACTGGGGGGGGGGGGGGATTTGTGCTAGGAGCGGAGATTTACAGGGAGGAGGATTTGTACTAGGAGTGGGGATTTAAGGGGGGCTTTGTGCTAGGAGTGGGGATTTGGGGTGGGGGATTTGAACTAGGGGGGTGATTTTGGGAGATAATTTATACTAGGAGAGGGGATTTAGGGGAGGATTTGTACTAGAAGAGGGATTTGGGAAAAGGATTTATGCTAGGAGTGGGGATTTGGGTGGGGGATTTGTACTAGGAGGGGTGATTTGGGGAGATAATTTATACTAGGAGGGGGGGTTTCGGGGGAGTACCAGAATGTGTGCTAGGAGGTGTGATTTGTTTGAGCGGGGGGGGGGGATTTGAGCTGGAAGATGGGATTGTGGGGCAAAGATTTGTGCTGGGAGGAGGATTTGGACTGTGAGGATGGGGAATTTTTCAATTTTTGTTTGGGGAGAATTTGGCCTTCCAGGGGGAATGTATGCTTAGAGGGTGAGCGTGTTGATTAGTGCTGTTTTTTTTTTTATTTGAGGGGGATGGGGACACAGTTTGTCACCTTCACCTTGACTGTTAGATGACCTTGTCCTGGCATTGCCTGCACTGCACACAATGCACTCAACAGATCTCCTCCTCCCCGTGTAACACATAGCAGAGATCAGATTCCCTTACAAAGCCTCATTTTGCGCAATGTGTAGCTGGCTGCTATGTTGCAGTTTTGACCTGTGAAATTCCCTGATCAGATGGGCAGCTGCAGTAGCCAGCTACACACTGTGTGGAGGGATACGGATCTCAGCTATGTGCTGTGTGGGGAAGAGATCTCTTAAGTGTCCTACCAGCAGTGACCCTATCCTCATCACGGATGACCACTGTCTTCCGCCATGCTGACCCCGTACCCTGCCCTGCTGACCTCCGTCCTCTACACTGCTGACCCCCATCTTCTGTCCTGTTGACCCCGTACCCTGCCCTGCTGACCACCGTCCTCTACACTGCTGACCCCCATCTTCTGTCCTGTTGACCCCTGTCCTCTGCCATGCTAACCCCTGTACATTGCCTTAATAACACACTGTACACTGCCCTACAAACTAATTGCCTCTGTACATTGCCCTAGAAACTGTTGCCCCTATCCTCTGCCCTGCTGACCCCCTGTACACTGCTCTACTGACTCTTAAGCCCTATACACACTATTAGATTTTCTGCAGATTTTTTGTCTTCAGATTTACCAAAACCATATAATAGGGAGGTCAAACCTTAATGCCGCGTACCTTTTCAGCTACAAAAGTCCGACAGCCCGTCCGGCAGACTTTCGACAGACTTTCGACTGACTTTTGGCGGACTTTCAACGGACTTTCTAACAACCGGACTTGCCTACACACGATCACACCAGGATTTCTACGTGATGACGTACACCGGACTAAAATAAGGAAGTTGATAGCCAGTAGCCAATAGCTGCCCTAGCATCGGTTTTTGTCCGTCGGACTAGCATACAGACGAGCGGATTTCTGGGTCCGGCTGAGTTACGACGTAAAGATTTGAAGCATGTTCCAAATCTAAAGTCCGTCAGATTTGCGACTGGAAAAGTCCGCTGAAGGTCCGGTGAAGCCCACACACAATCGGGTTGTTCGCTGGATTTGGTCCGTCGGCGTCCGTCAGACAAGTATGGTCGAAAAGTCCGACCGTGTGTACGCGGCATAAGAGTTTCAATTTGTATGCAATCAGGCAGGCCCTTGCACTACATGGTTTTGGTAAATCTAAAGACAAAAATCTGCAGAAAATCTAATAGTGTGTATGGGGCTTAATACACTGCTCTGCTGACCTCACATCCTCTGCCCCCCTGACATTTTTTACTGCACACCTAAATCAGACAAGCTAGATTTGGCACTGGTTCAAATATGTTGAAAAAGTCAACAATTTATATGGGGTGTTCTTACTGCTTCACATGACTGTATGTGATGCCAGAATACAGTGTTGCTGACACTGCCTGTGAAAATTGTACTATTCCACAACACCGCATACAGCTTAAATGCGTCTACCAAGTATGTAATTTAAAGGATTGGTGGTTTTCCATGCCACATTTGAAACCACATTAAAAGGTCTCCCTCCACACAGGTCCATCATAGCAGTGCCCAGCTGCTTATGGCCTTTTTTGCCTAATAACCAAAAATAAGGGCAAATTTTTTTAGCAGGATTTGCCCACCATAGACTTTAATGGCATTCCACACAAAATTCAGGTTCATCAAACTTTGAACCAGATTCACCAAACCCTCAGCAAATCAAAGCCAGGCAGATCACCCATCACTAGATTTCTCATATTTTGTAATACAGTGCTCTGCAATGTAAATTGGTTGATTAAACATGCAGTTACCTTTAGTGAAGTTACTGTATTCTCAACACGTTCCTCAAAAGACTTGAATGTAGGAGAATTTCTGGAAGAGAACAAAAATTACAGTACAGTTATTACAGCACTGTAGTGTTTAATTAGGTAATGCATTGGGAAATCTACAACCAATAAGGTAAAGTACAGTAAGGTAAAGTACAAACTGTAAAGTACAGTATGAGTTACTACACTTTCCACAATCTTTACTCTGCATTATTAAAAAAAGGCAGTAAGTGTAGCTATGTCCATCACATATAAAAAAAAAGCGAAGACTATGGCACATGCAAATGTTTTTTGTTACAAGCAGAGTACTCTGGAATACATATACTGAAACTTGCCTTCAAGATGGAAAATATGTGCATATGTGAAATGTTTATTAAAGAAGATATATAGCTTCAATAAACCCCCCCCCCCGAAAGAAAAAAAAATGATTAATGAATTGGTTATATACTCTTTCCAGACATAAGATTAAAGGGAATTTGACAGCAATCCAAATTCCTTTTAATATGTGCAAAAACACAAGTCCCTAGGGGGATGCAATGGGGTGCCATAGACTTTGAATGGCAATGCAGTGCACCAACACAGAGGTTAATGGGTTTTTTTTTCAGACGCAAAGAGTGTCCTCTTGTAATTTCCTTAAAGTGAACAAAATTGACCATGTTTACTCTATAGGCATTTTATGTGTTTATTCAAGGTGTATAAATTTACGAGGGGCATCCCAAAAGTTCATGGCCTGACATGGAAGGAGTAACCACACAGACATGAAACGTTATCACCGCACCAAGCCACTTTGCCAGATGTTCGGCGCTGAAAATGGCATATACAAGCTATACAGTTTTCGTGCTCTTTTTGCCAACAGCTGCCGATCCCCATAGTAGAGTTGAAAATGGAAAAAGTAAAGAAACGTGCGACCAATGAATATTTGCCTCGGAAAGGGTCTAACTATTGCATCTACAAAGAAGGATACCCCATCCTACAGCACCGTTAAGAAGTGGGCACAGAATTCAAGTGAGGATGGGGCAGCCCCGAAGATGACCCCCGTCTTGGCAGACCTGCGGATGTGACCACACCGGAAAACATTAACCATGTGTACAGTGGGGTAATGGTAGATCATGGAGTTGACATCCAGACAATTGTTAAGGTAACAGGCATATCAAAAACCACAGTTCAGTGCATCTTGATCTAAAATCTTGATATGCACAAGGTTTTTGCCTGATGGGTTCCACGATTGCTGATGCCTGACTCATGGACATCCAAGGACAATTTGCAGCTGTTTAGGAGGGGTCTGGTGAACCTTTGCACCAGGTTTGTGACTGTAGATGAAACTTGGGTCCATCATTTCTAACCTGAGAGCAAATCTCAGTCGAAACAGCAGAAACACACAGGAGATGTTTTTCTTCCATGCTGATAAAGGCTCAGAGTATTCCACCAGTGGGGAAAATCATGATGACAGGCTTCTTTGATTCCAAGGGTGTGCTGCTCATTGATTACCTTCAAAAAGGACAAACTATCAAGGGGGACTACTATGCAACCTTGATTCATTGTTTGCGTGATGCCATCAAGGTGAAAAGATGTGTTATGCTCTGGAAGGGAGTGTTGTTCTGTCAGGACAATTTGCCTCCACACCAATCTGCTGTGGCAATGGCTGCCATCCATTCCTGTGGTTTTTCCCTGGTTACACATTCACCATACTCACCAGCAGGGCCAGGACCAGGGGTGGGCAGGAGGGGCGGCTGCCCTGTGGTGTCATGTGAGGTTGGGGGGGGGGGGGAGAACCACAAGGAGATTGGAGCGGAGGGGATTTATGTTGGAAGGGAGAATTTGGGGGTTCACAGGGGGTAAGTAGTGTTCTTGGAGGGGAAATTTGGGAGAGAGAGTTCTAAGAGCGGTGATTTAGGGGGATTTGTGTTGGGAAGGGGGTAATTTGAAGTGGGGAGGAGAAGGTGTGTTCTAGGAGTGGAAATTGTAGGGGTAGAGGAATTGTGCTAGGAGGATTGATTTTTTTTTGGGGGGGGGGCAAAGCTTTGTGTTGAGAGGGGGATTTCAGCAGGGTGGTGGATTTGTACTAGGGGGAGGGGGATTTATACTTAGGGGGTAAGCATGCAGATTAGTGCTCCGTGTTTTTGTGGGGGGATTTTTGCTGATACATAATGCTTATACATCCTGGGGGGGTGCAGTTTGGCATGTTCGCCCTGGGCTCTAGATGACCTTGTACCGGGACACTGCTCACCAGATTTCGCAGCATCGTACTACTACCTATTCCCAAAACTGAAAAGGAACTGCCTGGTGTTGGTTTCACCAGTGACCATGATGTCATTGATGCCGTGACTACTTTTTTGGAAGACTAAAATAGAAAATTTGGACAGGAATCTAAGTACTGGAGTACTGTTGGGCTAAGTGTGTGGACATAGAAGAAAGCGTCTGTCAGTGAAGTAATATTTTTCTACATACTCTCCTCCAAAGTCAGGCCGAGAGCTTTTGGGGCACCCTTTGTACTCTTTCTTCTATTCAAAAAAGAGTAAATATTAATTTATACACTTCAGTGAACAGGATCAGTTCACTTTAAGATGGTAATAAATAAGCAGAAAACAATGAAACATGACTGTAGAACATTATCATTTTAACATATATTTTGAGGCAAACACATTGAAGTGATTGTGTTTTTATGAAAGATTCTAAATCAGATGAATTTTTTTCAGCATGATGGATCAATAACGTTGGTTTTTGCACAATAGCAATACTCAGATGAGTTAGATTGCTAGCACATTCTGTGATATGCATTCAATATTGAACTGACATGCTATCAGGGCAGGAAAAGAGGCTTCAGGAGGATATAAGTGTGTTGAATGTTTGGATGGTGCAGGGGGGGAGTGAATCAAGTGACTAACACATTTAAGTCTTTTGTTGGTTTTGCATTCTCATACAAGTCTACAGGATTGCAAACCTGTTTGATGCAGGTCAAATGCGAGTTAGAAGGAAGACAAATGCAGGCCAAACACACCTCAGAAGCATCTCAAACTTATGCAAGCCCAAAGCCAATCAACATAGGCCTTAACTAGCACAGGGCCTTCAGCAACCCCTCAGATGTTTTCCAATTACTCATGAAGCATTACTGTTTAGAGGGAATGTATTGTAGACTTTGTGTTGGCAATAACAATTGAAGAAAATGTGCCCTACACAGGTACAGCAATTGATCAGCAAAGCTTTTCTTTCATTTCTAAATTTAAATGCAATGCCACAGGAAATTAAACCCACAGAGCACAATTATGTTGCCTAATGCTGTGGAGGTGAATGGTGCCATTAGCATGTATTTTTGTCTTATTTATCAGCAAACCAAGGTTACGTAGCAATTGATTTGAATATGTTGGTTAATGAGTCACATCTTCCTTTCTAGTTCAGTTGTTTTCAATGTGTGTCTGTATGTCAGCAGCTTCTAAACAAACTAGCACAGATACTGATGTATTGCTAAAGTCAACACAGTCCCTATTTTCTCAAGCTTAACACTCAATTAAATTCTCATATTTGTTTTTCTTTTTATAGTCATGTTACACCAATATGATATTCACTTTGAGATGCCTTAAAATAGCTTTTTCCTTTCACTTTTTGCCCTCCACACCCAGTGCTCTGTGCTGGCATAGAGAATAACAGCTGCACCCCTCATCACAAATGTATTGCTGGGGAAGAGAGGGGGTTGTCTGACCAGTTCTTTTTCTTTATTAGGCACACTGAGCAGTGTGGTCATGCTATGGCGCTTATTGCACTGCACAGTAATATTTTGGCAATTACTGTAACAGGAAATTGCAGTTAAGACTAATGCCCCGTACACACGATCGGACTTTCCGACAACAAAACCGTGGATTTTTGTTTGAAGGATGTTGGCTCCAACTTGTCTTGCATACACACTGTCACACAAATGTTGGCCAACAATTACGAACGTGGGAACGTGGTGACATACAAGACGTACGACGAGCTGAGAAAAAGGAAGTTCAATAACCAGTGCGGCTCCTTCTGCTTGATTTCCAGCATGCGTGAACTTTTGTGCATCAGACTTGTGTACACACGATCGGAAATTCCAACAACAAAGTTTTGTTGGCGGAAAATTTGAGAACCTGCTAGCCAACCTTTGTTGGCAGAAAGTCCGACAACAAATATTCGATGGAGCATACACACGGTCGGACTTTCAGCCAACAAGCTCACATCCAACATTTGTTGTCGGAAAATCCAATCGTGTGTACGGGGCATAAGGGGTTGAGGTTATTAGTACAATGTATATTCAACTAAAAATGGTTCTGACTTCAATTGGACTTTAAAGTCCATGGTGTTCTGGTCAGTAAAGTTTATCCAGCATAATTATGGGTTATTATCTGAGGCAGGAAGCCTAAGGTCTCCACCACAAGAGCAGAATAAAATTAGGATAACAGCTGTGAGTTTCAGGGGCCTTTACAAGTTATGTTGCACGTTTATGAAGACATCTTTAGATGCCTTCTGTACACTTACGATTACAAACTAGAATATTTAAAGCCAAACATCAGCCAAAATATATTTATTTTAGTTTTTTTGGTAATGCCTATGACCCATTTGGAGAGATTACATCCTGTGCAGTCCATGAGATGTGAAATGGGGGGGGGGGGGGGGGGGGGTCACAGCAGTGAGTGCTCATTGTTTAGTAGAATGTAAAAGGGTTATAACGTCTGTCTGTTTTTACGGTCTTTGCCCCCTTTAGGGAAACTGTGGTTATGACTAAGGCCTTATAGGCTGAAACGCATCAACTGTTCTCATTTGCGTTTGGTCACTGTGGCTTGTCAATAAATATTACACCTTTTAAGAGCAATCACCGGAGTGCGGATCATCTTTTCCTCATTTCCCTACTCAGCCAGCGATTGTGAATCGAGCACCCGGGAACTCTGCTTTCTATGTGATGTATGGGTAGTAGCACTGACTTTTCTGTTTATATCTTTAGGGAAACTACCTTTGCTTCCTGTGTGGCCACTGGGATAGTAAGAGAAAAGATTGTTTCCCATCAGGCATACAACAATAAAACATTGCAGATCCCTCTCCACTTTATTCAAAACTAAACTCATATTTAGAGTATAACATGTTGCTAAGCTAAAAAAAAAAAAAAAAAATCACACATCCAACATAAGTTTTACATGTACTGTATATCTGCTGTCTTTATATACTGTTTAGAAAGTGCACGTCCTGTTAGAATTTTCTCTTCCTGATTCACCTGTGGGTGTGGATTCTTACTATACACTGCGAGACAGCTGATTGGAGGAAAGGCACCCCCCCCCCCCCCACACACACACACACACATAGGCAGAGACTTGCAGAGCTGTGCTGTGAATAGACCAGCTCTCTGCTAATTTATAGCACCCTCCCTGACACAAAATTCAGCCTGGTTTTATCACAGTTGTCAGAGAACTTGTCAGAAGTAATCATGCTGATAACAGAAGAACGGAGCTGGAGAAAGCCATGGGACTTAGGGCTTTGAAGAGAGATAAGAAAACACTACAGATACATGTGCCCAGCTCAAATTTCAAATTTCATCAATCAAGTTTATACTTTAACATTTTAGGTGGTTCAAAGATTCATTTTAATGTCAGTCATTATAGAATGTGAATGAAAGGGAATAGGAAACAGATGTGTACTACCAGGAGATAGCTGAATCATTTTATAAAATTGTATGATGGATTATTATGAACATTTGAAATGAATTGAACACAACAGAATAAGCACAAGTAGCCATGAGAATCATGCAAGATAATGGTATAATTACCTCATTGCTGGCATGCTTATAGAGTGACGGATAGAATAGCTGCCATTGTAAGCATAGTCAGAAGAAAAGGAAACTCAATAAAGGTTATATTTATTTCAGAGAATTCATAATACAGCTTATAAATAATAATAATTGTATTGCATCATTCTTAACCTAGAATTGGAAGACAATTACATCAATTTTACACTGCTTCAGTCATCTTTCTCAACTTGACTTTTGCACAATAATACCATTAATATTAGTATTTTTCTGAAACGAATACAGTTGCTTTCATAGTCACAGTCCTAGTTCCCCAGTATTAGGAGGCCACATTTTCCTCACTTCCATGTGTGAACATGGTACCACATTATTTATGTCCCTTTCTGTAACTGGAAGTTACGCATTACTAATGCCCCCTGGAGACAGGTTTCAGACATGTTACAATACCTCATCTTATTTCTGCCATGGAGAACTGATTCATAGTGGATTGGTTTAAAATAAAATTCAAGTTTAATCAGGCAATGTTTAGGGTGTGTGTGGGTACATTGAGCCCCCAGCTTACAATGTTGGTTGATGGATTTCAGGGGAAATGTGTAATAGCTGGATTGAATTTGTTTAGGGAAAACAGACAGCTCTTAAAAGGTGTATTTATAGTCCAAATGTTGATTCTTTTGTAACTTTTGTAACTCTAACTAGGATAGAGAAGGGTAGATCGAAAACATCTGTAAGGCTAATTTTTTTCTATGCTGTCTGTGTCCCATTGGGGAGGTTTTTCCTTACTTTGTGGGCTCAATTCACAAAGCAATATCGCATGCTATATTTGGATCATGTGACTCATTTGATCCAAATATTGCATGCGATATTGAAAATGTCAATTCATTATCAGTTTATACAGTAATTAACAAAAAAAATGTGATGCGCACAGTAAATACCACAAACTGAACTAAATTCAATTCACTAAACAAAAAAATACATTTGTCAAATAAGTTGTAGTCTAGCCACTGGCTATTTAACAAATGTATAACATTTTTATTTATGGAAAAAATTTTCACACTTAATGCGTTCACGTCTCCATACATAAATCTCCACAGTTGTAATGTCATCTTTAAACTTCAAATCCACTGCAGCTGTTTTTCAGGTCATGCACAAGGAAAGTAGAATTACCTTTTTATTAGAATGCAAGAAAAATGATACAAGTGTAGCACCCTCTAGTGTGCTAGAAAGTGTATATAGTTGTTAGAGTAGGTAAATGGTTTGGCTTGACTGGCAGCCACGTCTAGGCTAAATCTGGGTCAGGATGAGTGACTCAGGGAGGCTGGAGGACTCATCAGGCAGCACTCCTCGTGCCTCTCCCTACTTGTTGAAACCTTGGTGAAGCTTCCAGAAGAATAGGTGGGAGGATAGGAGGAGCTGCCCGGAGTATTGAGAAGGGCTCCAGCCAATCCCCAACAAGTGGGCTGGCAGGGGGTGGGAACCTCTTAAATTGTCTGGGTTATGCCAGCAGGGGGCAGTCGGGTGGAAGATGAAGGAGTGCTAATTAGGATGTCGGAGGCCCTTGAGGGTGCCCCCTAGTCTAGGGGGGTGACCTCTGACCTAGGAGCTCGGGTGGTGGAGGGATCCTCTACCACACATGGAGGAGTCCTGTCCTGGATGCACAGGAGCAGGTGGTAGGACAGCAGGAGAAAGTCAGAGCGTCCAGGAGTTCTCCAGGAGAAGGCAGCTGGGTGGGCTGGTGAGTATGCAGTCTGGGAGGACTGTGGAAAAGTAGCCAGGGGGGCTAGTGAAAGTGGCAGCTGCAGCCAGGTGGGCTGGCAGTGCCTGAAGAGGTGGTGCTGGGATCAGTAGCCACACTTATGTAAGCTAGACACTGTATTTTGCAACAGAACCCAAGGGGCCGGGGTCCCTGTCTGTAAAGGGCTTTTGCTTCAAAACCTGACTGTTGCTTTTTTGTCAGATTAACCATCAGTGTGCCAGCTGGAATTCTGCAAGCAAGTTTAGTGCTGGAGGAAGAGAGGAGTGTATATAGCTTTACATAGGAAAGTTGTCCCTGAACAATTGTTCTGAGGTCACGTGGGCATCCCATAATCTCCCTATCCAAGTTTTTTCCCCTCAATAAAACATAAAACAAAGTGCTGGACTGTTTTCAGACTCTGGGAGCCTGTGAGAATTCAGTGTGCCTGGCTGTGCAGGGTGGGGGATCCCTATTCACTAATGGCTTATACATGGGGTGGCTACAGTACACAAGTAATCCACTCACATGCTCCTAATGCACAATATGCCTGTAACAGCCTCAAACATAATCCCTGGATGGGCCAATCAAAACTGTAGCTGAAAAATCACATACTTCCAATCACACAAGGGCCTCTTCCCCACAACCCTGGCCCAGTGGCTGAGGGGGGTCTGCAGGCGAGGACTTATCAGAATCTTGAAGCCCTCTTAAACAATAAGGGGTACCCCAGATACCACCCCCCACCCCCCCCCCCATGTGAATGAGTAAGGGATACATAATACCCATACTCGTCACAAAAAAAAAAAAAAACATGCATCCTAAAAATAAAAGCATCCAAACTTTTAAAAAGTTCTTTGTTAAAATATCTTTAAACTTTGTACATCCATCCATCATCAGTCTTATTGTTCAATGATGCAGGCCCACGCCAATCATGATGATTGACAGCCCAGAAGAAAAAAACTGGCACCTGCCGAGACATGACCGATCCAGTTGCTTCCGAATGACATCTCTGGTTCCCCTCACCGCTAAAGTAAACAAAGGGGTCCTTGATGTGTTTACTTTAACAGCTGGGACCCAGAGATGCACATCCTGTTACTTCCCTCTCAACAAAATGACATCTCTGGGTCCTTCCACTAACAAAGGGGCAGGGTTACCTCTGACTTCAGTGACAAAATATAGGCATGTATATATTTAGTCAATTACATCATTGACTAAATATGGAAGTGTACATAATCAGCCAATGGCATGCATCACCCTGATGACCCCGCCTCTTTCTTTACTTTAGCAGTGGGGACTCTGAGATGTAATTTGACACAAGGGAAGCAACAGGATTGGTCGCATCATAGTGGACGTCAGGGTTTTTTCTTTCAGGCAGGTTGGCAGTTGTCATTCATTGTGATTGACATGGACCTGCTATGCTAGGTGACCTGATGGATGTACAACAGGGGACATTAAAAAAAAAAAATGTTTTAATATAGGACTTGTCAGATTTGTGGGTGTTTTTATTTCTAGGGTACAACACAGAAGACCTAGTGCTCAAGGAATGGTATAACCCCTCAGGATTTTTATAGGCAGACCAGGTATAAAGTAAGATGGTACATTTTAGTGTAAATTATTATTATTATAATTTATTCAGTAAAATACAAATAGAGCCAGGTAGCATTTATAAAACATAACAAGGTGCAGTATACCCAATAACACGCATCGTTATGAAGACAAGCTGCCCTACGGGGAGTAGTGGGCTAGGTTATTTCTAGGGTACACACTTGCTTTTTTGTGAATGAGTAGGGGTATTGTGTACACCAGGGGTCCTCAAACTACAGCCCGCTGGCTGGATATGGCCCGCCGGGGTGATTTACCTGGCCCGCCCTTATCATAAGATTGCAGCACTCACACTCCCCTTCCCTCTGCTACATTATTCATGTGGGACAGGAAACATGACAGGTGCGGACTAGGGATTGACCAAATACCCCCCCCCCCCCCCCGGTTCAGTTCGCACCAGAACATGCGAACAGGCAAAACATTTGTGTGAACATACGAACCCTATTAAAGTCTATGGGACACGAACATGGAAAAATTAGAAGTACTCATTTTAAAGGCTTATATGCAAGTTAATGCCATAAAAAAGTGTATGGGGGGCCCAGGTACTGCTCCAGGGGACATATATCAATGCACAAAAAAGTTTTTAAAACAACTGTTTTTTCAGGAGAAGTGATTTAATAATGCTTAAAGTGAAACAATAAAAATGAAATATACCTTTAACGATATTTAATGGTCCCTTTAGTCTGCCTATAAAGTAAACTCCGTGCCAAAATAAAAATTGGCGTGGGGGTCCCCACAAAATCCATACCAGACCCTTATCCAAGCATGCAGCCTGGAGGACAGGATGGGGGGGCCCTCCTCCTGAACCATACCAGGCCACATGCCCTCAACATGGGACCTTGTCCCCATGTTTATGCCCCCAGATCCTGTACCCCTACTCATTCACCCAAAAAAGTGTCAAAAAGTAAAAACCACAAAAAAAGACAGTTTTTGACAATTCCTTTATTTAAAGAAAAAAAAAAAAGGGTCTCACGATGTACCCATCATCAATCATGCTGCCCGATGGACCCAAAAAATGGAAAAAAAAAAAAAATACTCTGCCTCCATGGGAGGACTCCCGCTGACTGCTGTCTTTTCATTGTGACAGCTGTTATATAGGCAAGAGCGGGGCCACCTGCTGACGTAACCGGATGACCTTGCCCCCTCTGATGGCACATGTCATCAGAAGGGGCAGGGTCACTCTGTTACATCACCGCGTGGCCCTGCCCTTGCCTATATAACAGCTGTCACAGCCAAGAGACAGCAGTTGGTGGGACGCCTCCCATCGAGGCAGAGATTTTTTTTTTCTTTCTATTTTTCAGGTCCATCGGGCGGCGTGATTGGAGATGGACACAGCGGGATACTTTTTTCTTTTTTTTAATAAAGGAATTGTCAAAAACTGTCTTTTGTGGTTTTTACTTTTTGACGCTTTTTTTGGTGAATGGGTAGGGGTACAATGCATACCCATTCACATGGGGGGGGCCAGGATCTGGGGGTCCCCTTGTTAAAGGGGGCTTCCAGATTCCGATAAGCCTCCCACCTGCAACCCCCACAACCACCGGGCCAGGGTTGTGGGGACGAGGCCCTTGTCCCCATCAACATGGGGACAAGGTGCTTTGGGGGGACCCCAAAGCACTCTCCCCATGTTGAGGGCAATCAGCCTGGTATGGATCAAGAGTGGGGGGGGCTCGCTCATCTCTCCCTTATCCTGGCCTTCCAGGCTGTTTGCTTGATAAGGGTCTGGTCTAGTATGGATTTTGGGGGGGACCCACGCCAATTCTTTTTTCAATTTTGGATTTGCATTCCCCTTAAAATCTATGCCAGACCCAACGGGCCTGGTATGGACTGGGGGGGGAGACCCATGCTGTTTTTTTCCTTAATTTTTTTCCTTAATTCTGTCATAGGTTCCCCTTAACCACTTCAATACACTATTATATACTGTACGCTGACTGCACTGTATATACATTATATACATATTAGTTTAATGCTAGATGTAACGGACGCACACCTTCCAAAAAGTAAAATTTTTGTCTCATCAGTCCACAGAATATTTGCCCAAAAGTCTTGGGGATAATCAAGATTTGTTTTTGGTAAATGTGAGATGAGCCTTTGTGTTCTTTTTCGTCAACAGTGGCTTTGGCCTTGGAACTCTCCGATGGATGTCATTTTTACCCAGTCTTTTTCTTATTGTTGAATCATGATCTTACCTGAGGCAAGTGAGGCCTGCAGTTCGATTGTTGGATGTTGTTCTGGGTTCTTTTATGACCTCTGGATGAGTCATCGTCATGCTCTTGGAGTAATTTTTTTCACTCCTGGGAAGGTTCATCACTGTTCTAAGTTATCTCCATTTGAGGATAATGGCTTTCCCCATGGTTCACTGGAGTTCCAAAGCCTTAGAAATGGCTTTGAAATCCTTCCTAGACCGATACATGTACATTACTTTGTTTTTAATCTGTTCTTGAATTTTTTTTAGATTGTGGCATGATATGGGGCTTTTTGTGATCTCTTAGCTTGCTTCACTTTGTCAGACAGCTTCTATTTATGCAATTTCTTGATTAAACAGGTCTGGCATAATCAAGCCTGGGTATGGCAAGTGAAATTTAACTCAGCTTTCCAAAAAACTGTGGTTAATTACAGTGCATTCATGATTCAGCATGGGAGGGGGCAATTACTTTTTCACATAGGGCCAGGCAGGTTTGAACAGCTTTTTT
The DNA here is from genome assembly GCF_042186555.1 of Aquarana catesbeiana. Lineage (NCBI taxonomy): Eukaryota > Metazoa > Chordata > Amphibia > Anura > Ranidae > Aquarana > Aquarana catesbeiana. Next base: position 399,231,615 of record NC_133327.1, on the reverse strand, counting down.
CCCTTAATAAATGAAATGATAATAAAAAACTGGATCTTGGATTTAATCCGGTTAGCTTTGTGTAATATTAAGATTTGTTTGATGATCTGAGTCATTTAAGTGTGACAAATATGCAAAAAAAAAAATCAGAGAGGGGGCAAATACTTTTTTACACAGCTGTATATATGTATGTGTAATAATAATATTAAAATTTGTTTGATGAGCTGAATCATTTAAGTATGAGAAATATGCAAAGAAATAAAAAATTAGGAAGGGGCAAATACTTTTTTACAGAACTGTATAATATATATATATATATATATATATATATATATATATATATATATATATATATATATATATATATATATATATATATATATATATATCTAGATATATAGATATCTCTAGATATATAGAGATATCTCTATATATCTAGAGATATATATACTAAACTGCCTGCACGCCACTAACTAACCTGCCTCTAGCTAACGTTCTCTCAATTATAACACTATATAAAAGATAGTCTACTCCAGCGATGGCGAACCTTGGCACTCCAGATGTGTTGGAACTACATTTCCCATGATGCTCAACTACAGAGTGCATGAGCATCATGGGAAAGGTAGTTCCAAAACATCTGGGGTGCCAAAGTTCGCCATCATTGGTCTACTCTAAACTTGAATGTATCTTGTCCACATCTATATTATACTTGACTGGTACCCTATCTTCCTGACTATCCCGACCTGTTCTTCACCCCCCCTCCTGTTTCCCCTCCCCCCCTCCCGTTTCCCCTCCCCCCCTCCCGTTTCCCCTCCTCCCTCCCATTTTCCCTCCCCCTCCTTCTTCCTTGCCCTCTTCCCATACCCTATTTCTAATCTCCATCTCACTTTCTCCCAGAGTTCACACTTTCATTGTTACTTGAATACACATTAATTTAGCATTTTGGATTGTACCATACTTGTTTGTCTAAGAACTGTCTTCTACAGAAGCAACTGTATCATCTCTAAGTGTGATCTCTTGTACTCACAATGCTATATTTCTATGTTTAAGCTCAATAAAAACTATTTGAAATATAACACTATATACGGCCACCGTGTAAGCAGCCTTATATGGGCGTGAATGAATGAATCATTGGTTGTTAGGACACCGGTGGGTACCGGCTCCTTGACAAACAGCATCTCTGAGCTGGAACTGTTATGCCGCATACACACGGTCGGACTTTCTAGAAAGCTAGGTCCGACGTACTTGCCGCCAGACTTCCGGCGGACTACCGCCGGACTTTCTGAACGGCCGGACTTGCCTACACACGGCCGGACTTTCCGGAATCCGGTCTTCCCGACGGACTTCCGCCGGACTTTCAGAATGAACGGACTTTCCCACACACGGACAAGTCCGTTCATTTTGAACGTGACTTGGGTACGACGGGACTAGAAAAGGAATTCAATCTCGCCGCTTTTTTTGGTGAGATTGAAACCTTGCGGACCACGCCCCCTAAAACGTCACAGTCCCAGCATGCCCAGGGACTGTGACATCATATGGGGGCGGGGTCTCCGCCTATATAAGTCACAACGCAGCCCTCAGAGACCAGTCCAGCCGGAGAGAGCGTCGTGTCAACATCTGGGGGAAGAGAAGAGAAGAGAACACAAGAAGCCAAGAAGCCCAGACCTCCGCTGGCAATAGAGCTACCTGAAGACAGCGGAGGGGCCGGCCGAAGACCTGGGACACCGGGAGAAGAGGCCGGAGAGCGGAGAAGAACCAACCGGACGCCGGGAGAAGATGAACCAGAGGGACCCCCGAAGACGGAAGAAGACCCCCCCCCGGAGCTGTTTAATAAATTATTTTAAAAACCTGTGTTGTGTTTTTATTATTGACACTTTTTACCTAGGTGAATGGGTAGGGGTACCATGTACCCCTACTCATTCACGTAGGGTGGGGGGGCCGGGATCTGGGGGCCCTCTTATTATAGGGGGCTCCCGGATTCCGATAAGCCCCCCGCCCGCAGACCCCGACAACCAACGGCCAGGGTTGTCGGGAAGAGGCCCTTGTCCTCATCAACATGGGGACAAGGTGCTTTGTGGTGGGGGGGCACCGCAAGGCGCCCCCTCCCCCAAAGCACCCCCCCATGTTGAGGGCATGCGGCTTGGTACGGTTCAGGAGGGGGGGGGCGCTCGCTCGTCCCCACCCCCTTTCCTGACCGGCCGGGCTGCGTGCTCGGATCGGGGTCTGGTATGGATTTTGGGGGGACCCCCACGCCGGTTTTTCGGCGTAGGGGGTTCTCCTTAAAGTTCCATACCAGACCTAAGGGCCTGGGATGCCCCCCGCGCTCGCCGCAATGGGAAAATTAGTTTTTCCTATTGCAGCGAGCGCGAGATGCAGTAACCTGCTCCTCCGTCGTATCTGGTCCTTCGGACTAGCATACAGACGAACGGGCTTTCCGTCAGGAACTGAGTCCGGCGGAGGTACGACGTAAAGATTTGAAGCAGGCTTCAAATCTAAAGTACGTCGGATTTCCACCCGAAACGGTCCGTCGGAAGTCCGATGGAGACCACACACGGTCGGATTGTCCGCCGGACTTGGTCCGGCGGCGTCCGTCGGACTTTTGCAGGTGAAAAGTCCGACCGTGTGTACGCGGCATTACATTTAGCAGTGGTAGGAATACAACTGCTAAATGTTTCACTTTCTGCTGCAGCCTGCATAAAATAAGGTGCAAAAAATGTGTTAAATAGCAAATAGCAAAATAAATCAGTTTAATGCATGTGATTTAACAAGAGTTTTCTGATGAATGTATGAGTAAATTGAGCCCCCCCCCCCCCCCCCCCCCCCCCCATCTCATAGACACAGCCTGGAGTTAAAGGAAATCTCTTCAGTAAGGGGAAATCCACTCTTAGACAGTTGTCCTTGCAACAGATGTCCACAGTGGATTGTTTCCCCATATATACTGTTTCAGTGAGAACCATTAAATACAGTGACTTGAAAACTTATTCATACCCCTTGAAATTTTCCACATTTTGTTGTCATGTTACAACCAAAAATGTAAATGTACGTATTTTATTGGGATTTTATGTCATAGACCAACACACAGTGGCACATAATAGTGAAGTGGAAGGGAAAATATAAATGGTTTTCCACATATTTTACAAATAAATATGTAAAAAGTGTGGCATGCAAGGAGAGCATTAATTGGAGAAGCAATCAAGGTAACCCTGGAAGAGCTGCAGAGAGCCACAGCTCAGCTGGGAGAATCTGTCCACAGGACAACTATTAGTCATGCAATCCACAAATCTTGCCTTTATGGAAGAGTGGCAAGAAGAAAGCCATTGTTGAAAGAAAGCCATAAGAAATCCTATTTGCAGTTTGCTAGAAGCCATGTGGAGGACACAGCAAACATGTGGAAGAAGGTGCTTTGGCCTAAAAGCAAAATGTTATGTTTTGCGGAAAACTAACACTGCACATCACCCCGAACACACTATCCCCACCGTGAAACATGGTGGTGGCAGCATCATGTTGTGGGGATGCTTTTCTTCAGCAGGGACAGGGAAGCTGGTCAGAGTTGACGGGAAGATGCACAGAACCAAATACAGGGCAATCTCAGGAGAAAACCTGTTAGAGTCTGCAAAAGACTTGAGACTAGGGCTGAGGTTCACCTTCCAGCAGGACAACAACCTTAAACATACAGCCAGATCAACAATGGAATGGTTTAGATCAATGGTTCTCAACTCCAGTCCTCAGGACCCACCAACAGGCCAGGTTTGCAAGATAGCCGAAATACATCACAGGTGATATCACTTGCTGCTCAGTGATTGCAGTATTCTAGTCTGCAACTCCCCAAGGTAATACGTAAAATCTGACCTGTTGGTGGGTCCCGAGGACTGGAGTTGAGAACCACTGGTTTAGATCAAAGCATATTCATGTGTTGAAACGGCCCAGTCCTCCATCCAATCTAACAGAACTTGAGCTACTTTGCAAAGAAGAATGGGCAAAAATGTTACTCTCTAGTTGTGCAAAGCTGGTAGAGACATCCCCAAAGAGACTTGCAGCTGTAATTGCAGCAAACAGTGGTTCTACAAAGTATTGACTCAGGGGGCTGAATACAAATGCACCCCACACTTTTCACATAATTAGTTGTAAAAAATGTGGAAAACCATTTATCATTTTCCTTCCACTTCACAAGTATGTGTCACTTTGTGTTGGTCTATCACATAAAATCAATTTACGTTTTTGGTTGTAACGTGACATAATGTGGAAAATTCCAAGGGGTATGAATACTTTTTCAAGGAACTGTATGTCACTATGACAAATTACAATATTAAATTTCACAAATGTGGAAACACACAGCAAAAAAAAAACCTTACAGAAGTTCTAACCATTTCCTATTCTAACTACTGGGAGTAACTTCCACATGCAACTGCATATGTAGTGATTGCCTCCGAGCAATCATGGGTGATTTTAGTAGCACAATTACATATGTCTTAATGGCTGTTACATTGTCCAGCAGAAGCCACAAATGTTTCTATTGTACACGGGGGATTTTTAAAAGACGGCACATTGTTAGGATTTTTGGTTCAAGAAAGAATGGTTGTTACATTTACTCTACAATAACTGTAGGATCCACAACATTTATGTATAAGGAAAGAATTTGTATAATATTTAAATGTGTGGCCACACTTTTGAGTTTGTTAGACGATGGATTTTGTCTTCTATTACACATTTACTGGCAGCCTGAACACTCTGGGCTCAGTCAGTATGATATACAGTACATAGCATAATACCACTAGTGGCAGTTTGCATAGATTGTGATTTCAAATAGTGAAGGACAGGGCTTTACTGTGTTCATTATGATTTCAATTAGTGAAGGACAGGGCTTTACTGTGTTCATTATGATTTCAATTAGTGAAGGACAGGGCTTTACTTTGTTCACCATGATACTACCTAGTGAAGGACAGAGCTTTACTTAGTTCACTACGATTCCAACTAGTAAAGGACAGAGCTTTACTGTGTTCACTACGATTCCAACTAGTGAAGGACAGGGCTTTACTGTGTTCACTACGATTCCAACTAGTGAAGGACAGGGCTTTACTTCATTCACTATGATTCCAAATACGGAAGGACAGGGCTTTACTGGGTTCATTATGATTCCATCTAGTGAAGAACAGGACTTTACTGTGATCACACCAAGAATCCAACTAGTGAAGCACAAGGCTTTACAGTGTTCTCCTACTCCTTAGATAAACACATTTCAATATGTTGTTTATCTAAGGTGAGGTCTGCCAGTGGGCACAAGGACATTTTCAAGGGCAACTTTGTTTCAATTGGTAGCTCATCTAAAATGAGTTTTGCTAGTATGAATAAAGGCATTTTTGCCACCTATTGCATACAATATATCTAAAACTAAACCCTTCTTCATGTTGGACAGAGCATGGGGTTATTAAAAACCCTGTCAGGTCTTCTAATAAAATCTGTGTTCTACTGGGGAAATTTCCTTTTACTTTGTTCAGTTGACACAACAAGAAGTAGGACATTTCTATAAAGTGAGGGAGATCTCCTCTTAGTTGTCCCTTGAACAAGTGTCCCCATTGGAGGATTTTCCTTCACTTCATGTTCTGCTAGCAACTGTTAAGTGCCATCACTTTTCAACCTGGTCAACAGAATAAACAGAGAATATGAATTTATCTGCTGCATCAGTCTGACAGGGTTATATTCTTTACCACTCTATCCAAAAATAAAAAAAGGATTAGTTTTACTTGTTTTAAAAAAATATTGGTAACTATTCTATCCACTGCCAATTTGTAATAAAGTGGTTTCACCCATCTTACAGGGTTCCTTAACAATGTATTGTTTTATTTGAAGGACAATGTGTACTACGCTGTGCTTTGTACATCTTTATCAGCTATACAGCAATTATCAATTTATAGCAAAACCTTTGAATAGAACAATGCAAGTTTGCTTACACTTATATATACAGATCTATAGTACTGTATGTAGTGTGACAAACATACTAGAAGCATAGGTTTTCATGGTGGTTAGGCTTTTGTTTGTACTCCAGTCAACAATGGTTAATATAAGATTTGATATGTAGGGGCCTGCCCCACTGAGATTAATAATAATTACATTTTGAAAAGAGACAATTTTTGCAATTTTATATGAGAAGAAACCAAATTAGGGCGTTATCAATAGATACATTAAAGTATACCAGCAATCTATTCATGGGTATTTTGAGAAAGAGGTCATTATTTATTTTCTATTTTAAGAGCTGTTTTAATTTGTTTTCCCCGATTAATATAGTGTCCCAATAAATGTCAAGTTTTTAAATGTTGTTTTTTTTTCCCAGCCAATATTGTTCCTTTTAGGCACCATGCACACTAGGCTTAAAAAAATGGCAGTTACCTTGGCACATTTTTGTACACGTTTAGGCATTATTTGGAGCGTTTAGCGTTTTTTCTGCCAGAAAGCTCCAATAAAAAAACGCAAACCAGAAGTTTTCTTTTTTTCTACCACTAAACTCTGAGATTAAAATATGCCTCTAATCGTCCCAACGTGCATGGACACATAGGGTAACATTTAGCTGCTTCTACAGGCAAAACTCCTGTAGAAGCAGTGTGAAAGGACAGGGCTTTAATAACAGTATTACCAGAAAGAGGCATGAATATGTATGCTTGTTATCTTTAGTGAAAAACAAAATTTGTGCATACCCAACAACAGTCCTAGCTTTTGGCTAGCTTTAAGGTGCATACACATTATATACATTATCATATTTACCAGTGGCAGCTGGTGTTTTTTATTTGGTGGGGCAGCAAAACAACCCCCCCCCGGTCGATAGTTAGGAGGCACCCCCCTCTGGCACTTACCCCATCTAGGTGGCGGGCAGGTTGAGGGCTCTTGCGGGCAGTGGCTGTGTCCTCTCCTCCTCAGCTTCGACGGCGGGCAGCGGCTCCTGTGTACTCTTCTCCTCAGCTTCGGCAGCAGGCAACAGGCGGCGCCTGCTGTGTCCTCTCCTCAGCTTCAGTGGCGGGCAGCGACTCCTGTGTCCTCTCCTCCTCAGCTGCGTCCACCGTGAGGTTCCTCCCTCCTCCTAGGTGTCCTGCTTGCTGATTGGCCGGGAGGAGGATCAGTGTGGGATAGCGAATATTAATTTGCTATTGTCAAACAAATGGGTGGAATCGGGGTGCAGTGCTCTGCACCCTGAGCCCACCCTTTTTTGAAGCCTATTAAAGCCTCTGGCTCTAATCACATGCTTAAAAAAAAAACACACCCCGCCATTGGAATCCATGCGGCCGGTGCCCTGTATGTCGATAAGGGGGCCAGACGCATGGAAGGGGTGGTGGTGGACGGGCCTCTGCTGGTGTTTACCTATGCTGTGTTTGCAGTATCCACACCAAATACTTCTTTATATGGTGGGAACCACACAATGTATACAAATACAAGCGAGGACCAGGAGCATCTGTGCCTTAGACCAGTCCTAAGTAGATATGTTACGCTGCTGGTCCCGAGTGGAGATACTTCATGGCTGAGACGTCACTTAGAGTTAGACCAACTATCAGCAACCAAGAGTACTTATTTCGCCCCCCAGCCAAAAGCTCCCAATTCTCCCCTGTACAAGTGCATATACTGATCAATGCAAACTGTTTCAGAAATGCATATACCGGTATATGGTAGACTCTTGCTTCAGAACTACATAAATGTGTAAGAATCAGATGGACCCCATGTAAAAAAAATTACAATTTGCCTGTAACTGCACAATTGTGGTTATGAATTTGCTATACAGTATTTGAAACCAATATATAGATGCATACATACATTAAGGATACTAAGCTATACATATTCTATAAGTTACAAGATGTCCCTACTATGAATAAGAGTAACATCTTACCTAATAGAATGTGATCTGCAGCAAAGGAAATAAAATCATCACAATGTTATCAAACAAAGCCAATCAATCCAGAGATAAACGCCATCTTTCACATATACAAATAATGGATAAATATGCACTCACTGAGATAATGCATTCCTTAAAATCTTCAAATACTGTTATGAAGTGGCGTTTCAATTGTAGGTTTGTTGTCTTAAATTAGACCACAACTAAATGGTTCATTAATAAGAGGTACGATGTAAGGTAGATTACATATATTTTTTTTATTTATGTGCCATGGGTAAGTTGTCCTGCCTAAATGTTCAGCGATAAGCAAGCTCCATCCTACCCTAACTCTCTTTCAGGGTAGTAGATACTTGTTATACAGTTGAATGGGACCAACACCAACGTTAAAAAGAAAAGAAAGGTGATCCTAATAAGCCTGCTGCACTGCACCACTATGCTGAAAAAGCATAAAAAATAAAAAAGAAAGCAAGATTTACTACATTTTTCAAAGGAATGTTCCTTGTTTACAGGAAGCAGTTTGAGTACAAGTAACAATATGTTACAGGTTGTAGGGTGGTATGCCCACTTCATTGTCAGTATCCTAAAACGTTCCAGATAAAAAAAATACAGAAGCAACATTTATAGTTTAGTATTTCAAACCTAAAAAAATGGGATATCAATGTGTGGTGAAGCACTCCTGTCCCTGTAAAGGTGCAGGATAATCCATGGGTTAATGAATCCCTTGCATTGGAAAATGAAAACCCAACAAAAGGTGAAGAAGATCAAGGCACCCCAGGGTGTGTAAACTCACTATACAAGCCCACCACTGATGTATTAGGTGTCATTAAAGTGGTTGTAAAGGCAGGAGGTTTTTATTTTAATGTATTCTCCGCTTTAAGTTAAAAAATCTTCCATGGTCAGGTCCCCCCCCAAGCCCCTCTAAATACTTACCTGAGCCCGATCTCAATGTTCGAACTGTGCCCAAGAGCAGCAGCAATGCTCTCTCTCTCCTCACAGGACTCACAGACAGCAGCGGGAGCCGTTGTCTCCTGCTGCTATCAATAAAATCTTGCGAGGAGGAAGCGAGTGGTGGGGCCAAGTCGTGCTGTGTGTGTCAATAGATGCACATAGCCCAGCTTGGGATCGAGCCCGCACAAGTACCCCCATAGCAAGCTTGCTATGAGGTACTCAGGAGGGAGGAGGAGCGGAGAGTATTGGCGGGGACCCCAAAAGAGGAGGTTTGAGGCTGCTCTGTGCAAAACCATTGCACATAGCAGGCAAGTATAACCCTTTTTTTTTTTCTTAAATAAAACACCTTTACATTCACTTTAAGACAAGGGAATCCATTTCTACAGGCAGACAAATTCGCACTACACAACATACGCTGAAAATATTTAGAGTTGACCCACCATGAGGCACCTGGATCTTTTGTTTGGTTATCATTGCTCTATATCCTCCTTGCCAACAGTGATTTATACTATGGGCACATGACTCCCGCCCAAGTACAAAACCATAGGAGACAGTAAAAAAATTATACTACTTCTTCCCCTTTCTTGTGAAAAAAATTATCACACTTCTGGTAGGCAGACTCCAGAATATATACTTAATATAAAAAGACCAGTTTCAGTGGAGACAACAGTGTTGAATTGGTGGTTGCAGTTCTCTCCCACTTTTTTGCATTAGCATGCCAAAAAATGGAACTGCAGAGCAAGAGGGAAAAACTTTGCAGTGAAAAAATATAGGTGTAGAAATTTCAGACTTGCAGACCCCTAATGGGTGTGTGTGGTCAATTTAAATCTTTTGTCCATGACCAAAACTGATGCTAATGAGCTGTGGCGGAAATATTTAGGTGGTATACCACAGATTCCTATCAGCCTGCTTGTTAAGTCCAATAATTAAATAGAAGCAGATTCCCCTCTTCATATTTTATAATTAAGCTTTAGCATTCAAAGATACCTGAATGTGGTCCGAGACTGAGCTCAAGTAACCATATTGTCTTAATTTTGTGCTTTTTGTACACTCTTCTGTTAAAGCAGAAATAAACCACTTTTTTGAAGGAAAAAAAAACTCTGATAGGTAGGCTTTTTATGATAAAAGAGACTCTGTTTGCTTTTTTTCCTGAGTGTACAGTGAGCCCCACATACAGTGCTCATTGTACAGTATTGCCATGTGTTTTTCCTGTGCAGGAGTTATGTCACCCCAGCATGGTCAATCAAGACAACCGGAGACTCTAAACCCAGAAGAATACCAGATGAAGGTGAAAGCTGGAGGACTGTGCAAGTTTCACAGCACTGGAGGAGATTGCTTTGCAAGTTATTGTGCCATAATGTATATATATATATATATATATATATATATATATATATATATATATATATATATATCTATCTATATCTATATCCTTTGCAAACTTGCACATTATGGGAAAAAGATCCGGGGGGGGGTATTTTTTCTTTTTTGATCGTTTACTTCAGCTTTAAAATGAAAAATGTTGGTATATTCAACAAAGCTATCCTCAAAGATAGCTACAATAGTAATACATTATTAATTAAAAAAAAATATATGCAAAAATGAAAGTACCTCATGTCTCCCAGCTTCTTGCCAATTGCACTTCCAACATTAGTTATTGCAGCAGATGCTTTTATCCCAGCTTGGCTAAGGGTTTCTTGTGTCTTCTTGTACCTACAATGAACTGATCTGTGTCAGTGCATACTTGAAAATGACATGTTAGCAAAAAAAAATTAGTTTCCATTTTTTTTTTTTAGGTCTCACCGCACCATTTTTTTACTAAACCTAAACCAAAAACAAGCTGTTAAACATAAACAGGTATAGTTAGGCATGTGTGTAAAATAGAAATATGAAGTGCAAAACAAGCACAGTTAAAAAAAAAAAAAAATCCACCAAATTTAATGATATGAAGTTTAAAACAAAAATGAGAAGGGGTTAGGCTCCTAAGCTAAATTTAGCAATAACTAAAATACTTATTTGCCAGATATTTTTTTAAAATAAATACTCTTCTCATGTTTTCAATTACAACTGAAAAATTGACAACATTTTGATTAATTTACATATGACAGTTTTTAATCAAACATTTTATTGTTAATCGTTTCTTATAATGTTATTTAATAGACATGTGCCCAGCCAAAAAATTTGTTAATTTTCGTTTTCGTTTCATTAGTTTATTATTTTTTTCGTTTTTCGGGTCATTCGTTATGATCGCGATTCGTTAAATTCGTTCATTCGTAAATGCTTTCATTCGTACATTCGTAAATTCGAACATTCGTTCATTCGTACATTCGTTCATTTGTACATTTGTAAATTAGAAAATTCTGAAATTTGTAAATTCGAAGTTTGAAAATCCAAAAACCTGAAAATTCAAAAATCTGAAATAGTAACTAACTATTAAATTATAGGTATTGTAATTTCCTTTCAAATTTGACTGTCAGTGAACGTAACAAATACGAATTTATCCGAAGTTACGAATTATCCAAAACGAATGCTGCATCTAAACAATTGGAACGGAACAAATTAATAATAAATAATAACAATAAAATGTTGTTATTATTATTATTGTTATTTATTATTATTAATTCATTACGTTCCATTCCGTTTTTTCGGATCATTTATAACTTCGGATAAATTTGTATGTGTTACGTTCACTAACAGCCAAATTTTAAAGGAAATTACAATACCTATAATTTAAAAGTTACTAGTAATTACTAATAGTTAAGTTATTATTAGTTAACTATTATTTCAGATTTCCGAATTTTCGAATTTACAAATTTACGAATTCACTAATTTACTAATGTACGAATGTACGAATGTATATTCGTAAATTGCGAATGTACGAATGCCAGAATTTACGAATGTCCAATTTTATTGAATTTACGAATATTCGTAAAAATTAGTTAAACGGGTTTTCGTTAATTTGGATATTCCCGAATTAACAAATTTGTCGAAATTCGTTAAAGAACGAATTCGGAACGAAACGAATTGCACATGCCTATTATCTAACATGATATAGCTTTAAAGTGTTAGTTCACCTTAAGTAAAATCTTTCCAAAATCCCCTATGCAATTCATGTGCTCTGAATAGTAAACACCAGCACTCCTCCTAAACTCAGCTAAAGAAGAGGAGAGCAAATGCAATGCAATTGCACACAATTGGAACAGCCCTGAGCTATAATATCTAGCTCTTCAACCAAACATGGAACAATAGACAGAAGATGCTTCTCTTGTAGTCCAATATTTCAAGTGAGGAAACCCTACTTCCTCTGTCAAATAAGATTAATAACAGGTAACCCACTCTCCACTCTGCTAGCAGTCTCTTTCTTCCCTAGACATGTGCTCCACCTGCCCAAAGTTGGGAGCATGAAATTGTCCAAAATGTCTTTGTATGCTGACCCCTAAGAGTTCCCTTCACTGGAAATAAGAGGCCAAGCCAAGCCCAACCCCTGAAAACAACCCCCATAAATCCCCCCTCCAACAAATGATTTGGACCAGTGCATAAAGCAAGATCCATAAAGACATGAATGAGCGAGTTTGGGGTGGAGGAATCTGACTGGCTTGCACAACACCCTGATAGAACACCTTTCGGATCATTTAGAGTGGAGACTGCAAGCCAGGCCTTCTCGTTCACATGAGTGCCTGACTTCACAAATGCACTTTTGGAAAAATGGTCAAACATTCCCATTGACACACTCCTAAACTTTGTGGACAGCCTTCCCAGAAGAGTTGAAGGTGTTATAGCTTGAAAGGGTGGGCCAACTCAATATTGAACCCTAGGGACCAAGACTGGGATGCCAATACGTTTGGTAATATAGTGTATATGGCTGGCTTAACTATTTCTTAATTGGTCCTCTGATTCCTGTCAGCATCTGTTCTATTTTTCAACTATAGAAAGGTGTCAATCATAAATCATACTGAAAATCTGAATGGTTATTATCATTAGATTTTCCTACATAATAAAATACATAAAGAGTTCATAAGGACCTCCAATGTTGTGTATGGTTGTACATATTATAGAAGGGTGAAGCAGTATATTGTTGCATCTATTATTTCAAAGTTGATTTAGAACATTGGGAAATGCTAGGGCTGTGAATTTCTGTGTTCTGGTTATAACCTGCATGCACGCTAGAAAGTTTAAAGTCATTATTTCATGCTATACCAACTGCACCCCAAAGTTCTCCAGGTGCATCACTGGCTGCTTCTCCGCCACTTCCCAGGCTACATCAGACACTGAACCAACTGTAGGGGAACATTCCCTTTCTGAAACTCCTCCCACCAGTCCAGGAAGGATCCCCTCTCTCTCTCTCTTGCTTCAACTCTCCAGACACCTGACCAGCACAGGATGCAGGAGAACCCAGGGTGCCACCTCAAACCGATCTGCTGTGCCTCCCTTACCATACTGGGCTTCCTCCCAAAGCAAGGTCTCGAGGCTCCTCAGGATTCAGAAGGACCCCAAATAAGAAGGTGTGATACCAATGGAGTGAAGACTGCCATCAGCCTGTTGCACCTTGGGCAAATGGACAGCAATGTCTCACTCATGCCATAGGGACGAAGGGTGAACCATTTCCATGGCACCACCTACAGGCCCGTATCCACCATTGGGTACCAACGTGCAGGGCTTTACTCCATCCTTGGAGGCTCTTTTCCAGGGAAGCCTGAACATATTTGCACCTTATTCACATAGTTCGACTGAAAGTCGCACTCTCCAGGTACCATGTTCTCTCTACTTCCTCTTTGTCTCTACCTTCTGGCATAGAATGTCTGACTTCCCATGGTAGTTCACAGCAGGTTATCACTTCCCAAAAACCTCTGAACTATCTCACCCGACCCCTGCTTATATCAGGAAAAAAAAAGACAACCCTACCCACATTATACACCATGGGATGGAGCTTTCATAAAAGGGGTACTAACCCCTGCCTACAAATGTGTTTGGCAACTGTTACACATACGCTTTTAGGTACACATTTAATTCGATTAATATACATTTTTAAAAAACCCATTAAGATGACCTAATAAAAGTATAACATTTGATAAAAATCCCTGCAATATATTCAGAAGACCTCTGGAAGTGATGTATGGTTTGTTTAACAATAAAAATCCCATCAGCTTGTTTATCATCTTGAATGTCATCTTCTTCCTGGTAGTTGATACTGGCTTACTTATTACATTTAATATTGCCTGATTTTTACTGCTGAAGAGCCTGTCAGTCTTGCAGGAAGACAGTACATTGCAAAGTGGGTAATGTCAATCTCAAAATTGGCAATAAATGTCAAAAAAACACTTAACTTTTTTATGTATTTACACTACAGGGTACAGTGAGTGTTATAGTGATGACTGCACAGTATCCTCCAATAAATCTGCATAAGGAAAGTAAAGAAGATTTGTAATGCCTATATGACATTATATATATACCTCATTTTGCACTAGGTGCATTTACAGTCTACAGTCACACACACTAATTATTAATATGTGTAAAAAATGCCTGTCTAGTTCCCCCACTGCTTGTATGTTGCCACCAGGTCACCTGGAGAGTACCACACTATGCCACATTGCTTTTATATAGGCAATTATTGCCTTTTCCTGTGAAAAACCTCCAGCAGTAGCCTATCACTGCTCATTAATGTCCCTTAGACTGATTTCAAACCTAATACGGATGCGGCTCACAGCAGGGGTCCGGTGCGTCCCTGTTCTCCATTTCAGGGACGAATCAGGCCCAAATTTTTGCCTGAATTTGGACCTGAAATGGAGTCAGACGCACAGGACCCCTGTGCAATGTGCTCTGCGGATGCCCCAGAGATGTGTGAGCCAGCTCCATTGAGAGCCAGTCACAATCTCCTGTCATATTAATTGGATGCGGGGAAACGCGCATCCAATTTGAATAAGTGTGAACCCAGCCTTCATGTACTGAGGTTTGGACCTCAAGCCCAATTTGGTGTATATGGAATTTGGCCACTTAGTCTCAAAATTAAGGGATTCTAAAGTTTCTAAGGTATACAAATTATTTATTTTATTGATATACTAGAAGTATTAGAAATGCCAAAGCCACCACTGTCATCCTTCCTCATTGTATCACTTGCCCATCCCTGGAGATAGTAAACTCTCACAAACAGGGCCCTCCTAACCCTTTTGTTTTGAATTGAATTGTACTGTCTCCCTTTATATTATAAAGTATGGCGCAAACATTTGGCAATTTATAAATCCTTGATAATTTTATTAGCGATGTCTCCACCATCACCTGAGCCTCCACAGCACATGCCAGTTAGGCAACATTCACACCAGTGCTGGAGTGAACGGGTTCTTAGAGGAAAAAATGTAACAAGAAAGGGGTAACTCCATGTATGTTTTCAAGGCAGTGCTATGCCAGACTCCTAAGGCAACATTCACACTGGCAATTTAGGCCGGTGTGAATTGTAGCGGCGGGAATCAGAGATTCCTGCTGCAGCTCTGAGCCTAAATTGCCAGTGTGAATGTAGCCTCAAAAAGTTTGTTATCCCAGCATTTCATATTCCTGATATGTGCCTGATGTACCATGTACTTGTATGAAAAAGTATCCTGTTCTATTTGTATTGCTTCCTTTGTATGAATTTCCTGGTATTCCTGCCAGTCCCCCTGCTCTCTTATTAGAAACTGACCACACTAAGCAGGAGAACAGACAGTGGTCAGTTCTCTAGCCATGCTGGGAACTCAGTATTCTCTCCTCCAACGATCAGACTTGTCCTGACACGCCCCCTACCCTGGCACAGACATTCAATGAAAAGTTCAGTGTGCTGCTGCTTCTCCTCCCCCAGCCTATAGGCCGCGTTCACACGGGCTGTCCAATCAGATTCACCTGTCAGTTTTTCAGACACTCCATTCACCTCTATTGAGAGGACATGTCCACTGACACCGCTGCTATTTGATCCAATCTCTCAGCCAAAACCAGACAGATGCAGGTCCTATTTTCCATCCGTCTGGTGGATCGGATGAAAACGGATAAGCGGTCCATTTTCATCCCATCTCCCCATAGAGGAGAGCGGGACTCCGTCCATCTCCGCTCTGCTCAATAAGCGGAGATGGACCTGTCATCCACCTGCTCAGCGGCGATCAGGGGAGTGATCCCCCACTGAAAAAGCGGATCCCACAGAATAGGGACACCCGTGTGAAAGCCTTATGCAACTAAGAACAGAGGGAATGTGATCACTTATAAAAAAGGACAACAAAAAAAAAGGTACAGTATTTATAATATAGTTATTTTTTTTTTATAATTATACACAAATGTTTTGCCTTTCATTTCTATTTTAAAAACTGTATGGGTTGTTTTACAAGGTGATAATTTACAATTACTTTAAGAGTCTGGCATAGTACTCCCTTGATAACATACCGAGAGTTGCCTCTTTGTTACATTTTTTTCTTTTAAGAACTCGTTCACTCCAGCACATTGGAGTAACACATGGTAACCCATATGTGTCATCTTAATGAGTAGTAACAAAGCTTGCACATGTCAGTGCAAAAAGCACATGGGTCACAGAGCCACAACACACAATTCGCTTTGTGATGACCTGCAAAAAAATAAAACATGACCTAAATTTCTGTACGTTGAGGTGTGTTACAGTCAATTCATTTCAAATACATTGGATAGCACAATGCACCTCTTAAATTCTGCATCTAATAAAAAAATATAAATAAAATACTTCCACAGAACACCATACAGATAGCGAACAGTAATATTAACAAATATCTACTAACAACTGAAAATAGATATTTCATATTAGACTCCTTTTTCAATCCTTTATTGCGTTCCCTTACAACCTTTTGCTACAGGCACTTGGTTTCTACATGGTAGACTTTCTTATTTTCTAAATGAAAAAAACATAATATGACAGAATTAGTATCCAGGAGGGATATTTTATTTAAACAACGCAAGTTCACAGATTCTAGCATGTGTCATGCAGTGGGGCAAGAATAAAGGCTGAGCAATTCTAAAGATCCTGCAGGCAACAGTAGAAACAGCCATTAACTCTGGTCAAATGACTTAAAGGCTAAGGTCACACAATATAGTGTACTATTCTAGTTATATAACCCCCCCCCAATGTTTGTAGAGACAAAGTGGTACCTTGCTACCAAAGGTGTTCTATGTACCAGTTAAAGTGTAATATAAAGCAGTATTAAAAAAAATGATTATATTACAGCTTAACAATTTTTAGATGTTTTAACTGCATGATGTTTCATTTTTTGGCTTTTTCCCCCCTTTATTTTCACCTTTTGATCTTGCCACTTTCTTTAAAACACAAGCTGTTTAGCAAGAATAGCAGTCAGAGTGCTGGGACAAACCATTTAACACTGAATGATCACCCCTTCATTTATCCCAAAAGAAAAAAAACTGTTGTTTTTGGGATTAATACTGATTTAATGTTACCAAAAATGTAATGTTTGAATGTTACAAGATTGATGTAATGTAACTATTGAAATTTGATTTTATGCCATACTAGCTTGATGCAGTAAATCTATCAGTGACAGTAGCATTGATTTATTAAAGGAATAGAGGTTGTTCAAGTAGAAAAGTGAATGTTCACTTTAAAAAGTACATTTTTGTGAATAAAGCGAAAATGTATTTGCTTCAATCAACCAATAGTGCTCGCAAAAAAAAAAAAAATATTCAAAATGAAGACAGGTTCACCCGATTTGTAAACAATCACTTTACAAAGTGAACATCAGAGCCAGCTATGTAATTCCAACAAACGTGCATTATATAGGGACATATAGTCATAAACTTCCAAGACCCCCATTCAACGTGTTTACTCAACGATACAAGAGACCCTTGGGCTGATTTAGTAAATAGTTGAGAATTGTTCCACAATAATATAAAAAAAATTGAAGAGTAGATTGGAAACTTTTCCTCAAACAAACTAAACTCTAAGAAAGCCAAGGTTGAACGAAAAAAAAAAAAAAATGACTCAATTTCGTTATCCATACATTTGAGGTGGATGGGGGTATCCTCTCCACTGTGTCATTAGGGGGACTTTCCCACTATCAGAATACACTGGTCAGCTTTGCCGGATACAGCAGGCTGTGCTGATGAAGCAGAAATTTTCCAGAAGGGGCGGTTGTTTAAAAGTTGATCGGTAGATCGACTTCTGCACAACCACCCTGCCTATATATTTTGAACTAAATTCATCCAGTCCCTTTTTGCAGCAGGACAAGCAAACAGGCAAAAAATTTGTTCGAACACGTGAACACCGTTAAAGTCTATGGGACACGAACATCAAAAGTCAAAAGTGCTAATTTTAAAGGCTTATATGCAAGTTATTGTCATAAAAAGTGTTTGGGGACCTGGGTCCTGCCCCAGGGGACAGGGATCAATGCAAAAAAGTTTTAAAAACGTCAGTTTTTTCGGGAGCAGTGATTTTAATAATGCTTAAAGTGAAACAATAAAAGCGAAATATTCCTTTAAATTTTGTACCTGGGGGGTGTCTATAGTATGCCTGTAAAGTGGCGCATGTTTCCCGTGTTTAGAACAGTCCGAGAGCAAAATGACATTTCTAAAGGAAAAAAAGTAATTTAAAATGACTTGCGGCTATTAATGAATTGTCGGTCCCGGCAATACACATAAAAATCATTAAAAAAAAAAAACGGCATGGGATTCCCCCACAGTCCATTACCAGACCCTTTGGGTCTGGTATGAATATTAAGGGGAACCCCGAACCAAAATGAAAAAAAAAAAATGCGTGGGGGTCCCCCCAAATTCCATACCAGACCCTTCAGGTCTGGTATGGATATTAACCACTTAAGGACCAGCCTCGTTTTGGATTTTAGGTGTTTACATGTTTAAAACAGGTTTTTTTGCTAGAAAATGACTTAGAACCACCAAACATTATATATGTTTTTTTTTTCTAACAACCTAGAGAATAAAATGGCGGTCGTTGCAATACTTTTTTTTGCACCATATTTGCACAACACTTTTTTTTGGAAAAAATTCACTTTTTTGAATAAAAAAATAAGACAACAGTAAAGTTAGCCCAATTTTTTTTTATATTGTGAAATATAATGTTACGCCAAGTATTATTGCTCTCGCTCTACCGGTCGCGGCGATACCTCACATGTGTGGTTTGACCACCGTTTTCATATGCGGGCGCTACTCGCGTATGCGTTCGCTTCTGCGCGCGAGCTCGTCAGGAGGGGGTTTTTTTTTTTTAAATTCTTTTTAATTTTTATTATTTATTTTACATTATTTTATTTATTTTTACACTGTTTTAAAAAAAATGTGTCACTTTTATTCCTATTACAAGGAATGTAAACATCCCTTGTAATAGAAAAAAGCATGACAGGACCTCTTAAATATGAGATCTGGGGTCAAAAAGACCTCAGATCTCATATTTACACTAAAATGCAATTAGAAAAAAAAAAAAAAAAAGTCATGTAAAAAAAGACATTGAAAAAATATGCCTTTAAGAGGCGTGGGCGGAAATGACGTTTTGACGTCGCTTCCGCCCAGCAGTGTCATGGAGACAAGTGGACGCCATCTTAGCATCACTCGTCTCCAGGCACAGGAAGGAGATGGACGCGATCGCCTCCGCCGCTACCGATGCGCCCGGTAAGCAGCGGAGGGGGCCCCTCTCCCGCCACCGATAAAAGTGATCTTGCGGCGAATTCGCCGCAGGGACCACTTTTATCAGAAAGCGGACCGCCGCACGAAAACGGGGATACTGGGATTATGGCAGCTAGCTACTGCCATAACAATGATATCCCCCTTCAAAGTTTGGACGTACATCGGCGTGCGGTGGTCCGGAAGTGGTTAAGGGGAACCCCGCACCAAAATTTTTTAAAAAATGGCGTGGGGCCCCCCTCAAAATCCATACCAAGGGTCTGGTATGGATTTTAAGGGGAACCCCGCGCCAAAATTTAAACAAAAAATGGCATGGGGTCCCCCCAAAAATCCATACCAGACCCTTATCCGAGCATGCAACCTGGCAGGCCGCAGGAAAAGAGGGGGGACAAGAGAGTGCCCCCCCTCCTGAACCGTACCAGGCCACATGCCCTCAACATGGGGAGGGTGCTTTGGGGTAGCGGCCCCCCAAAGCACCTTGTCCCCATGTTGATGGGGACAAGGGCCTCATCCCTACAACCCTTGCCCAGTGGTTATGGGGGTCTGGGGGCTTATCGGAATCTGGAAGCCCCCTTTAACAAGGTGACCCCCTGTGTGAAATGGTAACAGGGTACAAATGTACCCCTACCATTTCACAAAAAATGTGTGAAAATGGTAAAAAAAAAAACACAAGACACGGCTTGGGATAAGTCCTTTATTAAAAAATAAAAGTGTCCCATGAAGTCCATTTATCTTCTTCTTCTCTCGCTCCGACGAACCAAAAAAAAAAAAAAAAGCCGCACGCTGCCACCGATCTGCCTCCATGGGAGGCACCCGCCGTAGTGACCAGCCTCTCAGGCTACAGCTCTTTTATAACTGAGGGCAGGCACACGATGACGTCGCCGGGTGACCCCACCCCCTCTGATGCACGGGGACATCCCTATGGCTTTCCTGTAGCGTCAGAGGGGCTGGGGTCACCCGGATACGTATCTGGGTGACCTTGACCCCTTCTAACGCTACGGGGAAGCCATAGGAAGGTCCCTGTGTGTCAGAGGGGGGCGGATCGGGTGGCCCCGCCCCCCTCTGACGCTACGGGAAAGCCATAGGGATGTCCCTTTGCGCCAGAGGGGGGCTGGATCACCAGGCGACATCACCATGTGGCCCCGCCCTCAGTTATAAAAGAGCTGTCACCCGAGAGGATGGTCATTACGGCGGGTGACTCCAATGGAGGCAGGTCGGTCGTGTTTTTTCTTTCTTTTTCAGTCCGTCAGTGGAGGATAAGAAGATGAATGAACTTCGTGGGACAGTTTTATTATTTTTATTTTTTAATAAAGGACTTGCCCCCAAGCTATCATGTCATTTTAACCATTTTCACACTTTTTTGTCTAATGGTAGGGATACATTTGTACCCCATTACCATTTCACACAGGGAGGGAGGCCTGGATCTGGGGGTCCCTTTGTTAAAGGGGGCTTCCAGATTCCGATAAGCCCCCCGCCCACAGACCCCCACAACCAACGGGCAAGGGTTGTGGGAATGAGGCCCTTGTCCCCATCAACATAGGGACAAGGTGCTTTGGAGGGCTACCCCAAAGCACCCTCCCCATGTTGAGGGCATGTGGCCTGGTACGGTTCAGGAGGGGGAGGCGCTCTCTTGTCCCCCCCTCTTTTCCTGCGGCCTGCCAGGTTGCGTGCTCGAATAAGGGTCTGGTATGGATTTTTGGGGGACCCCCACACCATTTTTTTTAAATTTTGGTGCATGGTTCCCCTTAATATCCATACCAGACCTGAAGGGCCTGGTATGGAATTTGGGGGGACCCCCACGCAATTTTTTTTTAAATCTTGGTTCGGGGTTCCCCTTAATATTCATACCAGACCCAAAGGGACTGGTAATGGACTGTGAGGGAATCCCATGCCGTTTTTTTTAATGACTTTTATCTGTATTGCCGAGACCCGACAATTCATTATAGCCGCGAGTAGTTTTAAATGACTATTTTTCCTTTAGAAATGTAATTTTGCTCTTGGACTGTTCTAAACACGGAAAACATGCGTCACTTTACAGGCATACTATAGACACCCCCCAGATACGAAATTTAAAGGAATATTTCACTTTTATTGTTTCACTTTAAGCATTATTAAAATCACTGCTCCCGAAAAAACTGCCTTTTTTAAAACTTTTTTTTGCATTAATACATGTCCCCTGGGGCAGGACCCGGGTCCCCAAACACTGTTTATGACAATACCATGCATATTAACCTTTAAAATTAGCACTTTTGATTTCTCCCATAGACTTTTTAAAGGGTGTTCCGCGGCTTTCGAATTTGCCGCGAACACCCCAAATTAAGTAAAAAGTGTACTAAAGCGCTGATATGAACTAGTAAATAAATAAATAAGTGACAAATACTAGAAGATGACCAAATAATATAGCTGCAATTATTGTGTATGTGAACTGATATCACACAAAAAGTGTTGTATATATTCAAAATGTATAATGCGCTAATATTAACCTCCCAATATAACACGGTGTGATCTCTTAATGATTAATCAGTGAATCATGTGCAAAATAATCAAACTGAGCCTATTATAAATAACAAAACATCCTTCACCATAACAAAATCCTATAACTAAATATCAATGTGATAACACATTATTGAACACAATTAAAAAGAGAAAATTAAGATAAGATATATTAATGTGATGAACCACAGTGCACAGTATCTCAATAGGACAGCATACTGCTGTGAAAAAATATAACGTCTTTGGTGATTTGATGAATATAGACAGGTTTCAATGAGTAATCCCCAGTGATAGCTGGCTTGCTCATATATTCAGCTGCTCATTAGCATGGGCTGGCTTCTGGCTTTCAAAGAACTTCCGCAGTATGAAACAAAAAAGAAAGAAAGACCATTGTGCAGGCAGTGTGATATGTAATCCCTATATAATAAGGGTAAAAAATTTCACTCACACTTTTCAGCAGAATAAATCGCATATGATAAGGTCAGTTGCATACAGCTAACAGCTGGGATCTCCTCACACGTCACACAGTGTACAGGTCAATTCTTCATTCATGCCGATGGTTCTCCGGTGACCAGATTTCAATTTGTTGCAGGATTCAGGAAATGTATTCAGAGTTTAGGTTTGCGGGAATTCTGTTTCACCCCATTCCTTTCGTATTGGGGTGGAAACAGAAGCGGCCAGGCTTGGGCTTGGGCTTGATGAGGCCTTGATTAGGAGATTGTGAAGATGGGAATCTAAGTGTTATTGTATTTATGTCTGCCCTAACCTTTTGCTTTGAATTTTAGGTCAGAAAAAATATGTTTGGATAATCGGACATTCTTACATTTTCTGGGTGCATAAACAAGCGTCTCATCGTTGCTATACGGCCAATTTAAATATAACTTGCACCATTCTGTGGAAAGGAGTAAGAGGTTTGCAATGGTCAAATTTATTTTATTATATTTATGAATTGTATTTACTGTGGCCATCACCTTCGGTGATGGTTATTCACCTGGGTGGGAATGATGTGGGTCATATGAAGACCTTAGATTTGAGCGACAGGATCAAGCATGACCTGCACCATTTGAGTATGTCATCTCCAAACACAACTATTGTTTTTTCGGATATTGTTCCCAGACTACTATGGTTATCACATCCTGAGTTAAAGAATTTTGAGAAAATTAGGAAGAGGGTGAATCACTCTGTGGAGAAATTCGTGGCTCTTATAGGGGAGTTATCGTTTCGGCATCTCGATTTGGAGGGTGGTTTTTCGGGCCTGTATCGGGAGGATTTGATACATCTCTCCGATGTGGTATTGGGCATTTTTAACTGAGGTTTGCAGGGAATGATTGAAATGGCCGTTGGTTTGGGGTAGGTCGGTGCTTTGGCCATAACATGGGCAAAGTCCCGAATTTGTGGGGACTGGTTATTATAAAGTTGATGAAATATAAATTGCCTGAGTCATCAAGGCTAAGCAATTTTGAGAACGATAATTTGATTTGAGTTAGAATTGTGATATGGTTATGAAAAGTTATGAATTTATTTGTAAACCAATAAAGGTGCCATGGCCAATTTATGCCAATATTTGAGTGTGGTGTCATTATTTGTTGATTGTGTTTGGAGATGTGGGGGGGAGGTGCAATCCCATGTAAAAGGAGGGCACAATTATTTAGGCGCACCTGCATGGGGTTGCCTCTGCTTTCCCCCCAGGTGTTAGCTGATTAGGATGGTCAGATTATTCAGGATAATCAAGGGACGTTTGGCCCTTCCTGCTCATCCGAGGGCAGGTAGGAATGGGCCAATGAGAAGTGGACGGAACTCCCTGGAAGGAGTGGGACTTATTATATAAAGGGCACACTGTCCCAGGAGTTTTTGCTGAAAGGCTGAAGATCCGGTTGAAGAAGATATTCCCACCCCCCTCCCATTGTGTGCACTTTATGTGGTATGTCACCTTACATATAAGGGGGACTGGTTAATATAAAGTTATAAACCAATAAAGATGCCACGGCCAATTTATGCCAATATTTGAGTGTGGTGTCATTATTTGTTGATTGTGTTTGGAGATGGGAGGGGAGGGTGTAGAGTGCAATCCCATGCTCTGATGAGAATTTTCGTATGAACGTTTGTACGAAATCCTACTAGTGTATGGCCAGTTTAAGGTTTAAAGCTATTTAGAAGCTTATGAAACATATACTGATAATGCAATAATATACAGTGACAAGAAAAATTATGTGAACTGGTTTTCTGTAATTATTTGCCATAAAATGTGGTCTGATCATCTAGGATCTAAGTCATAACAATAGACAAACACATGTGCTTAAGCTGAGAATACACAAATCATTATAATTTCTTGTGTCTTTATTGAACCCCATAGACTAATTACTTCAATGAGTCAGTAGTTTGCACATCTTGAGTCCAATTAATGAAATGAGTTTGGAGGTTTGTTTAGGAGCTACTTTGATTGAGAAGCCACTCAAACTTTTTAAGATTGTTGTTCATAAGAAGCATAAGCTAATGTGAACCCTGCCTTGCAAAAAGGAGCTCTCTGACATACAATCAAGAGTAGTTGATCTGCATAAGGCCGGAAAGGGATACAAAGCAATCTCAGTGTTTAGGCATTAAAAGACAGTGCTGTGTTTTGGCTAGGCCAACAAGGCCCAGGCCTAGGGCGGCACTTTGTGGGGGGCGGCAAAAAGCCGCCCCCCCCCCCCCAAAACGGCACCCGCTCTCCTCCCGCACAGCAGGGCACATCAGGAGTACAGCTTGGGAGTGTAGTGGCCTCGCGGCTGCAGATGGGGCCAGGAAGCAGTTAAATCAGGAGCTGTCAAGCCGCCCCTGTAAAGCCGTGATTCTCTCTCTCTGATGTGGCCAATCATGGGGAGGGAAACAGCAGGGAGGAAGCTGGGCGGCGGCATGACAAAACCAATTACAGCCGCTCTCTCTCTTTCTTCTCTCTTCTCCGTTCAGCTGACAGAAAGGGGAGGGGGGGCGAGCGGGGGAGTTCTCTGGTAAATGGAGCAGCTGTGACAGGGAGAGGAGAGATGCGGGCTGTCTGTGTATCTCCCCCGCTCGCCCCCCCTCCTATTTCTGTCAGCCGAAGAGAGAAGAGAGAGAGAGCGGCTCTAATTGGTTTCCCTGTGCCGCTGCCCAGCTTCCTGACTGCTGTTTCTCACCCCATAATTGGCCACAGCAGAGGGCCAATCAGAAGACTCTGGGGGCATCATGGGAAGAGTAATCCCTGAAGAATGGCGGCCCTGTGTGTGTCCACAGACATCAAGCTACAGCTGGGGGGGGGGTTACAGGAGGAGAAAAAGAGAGTACTGTGCTGGGGGAAGCCAGATAGGGAGCCACGCTGTACCCGCACCACCAGAGAGCCACGCTGTACCTGCACCACCAGAGAGCCACGCTGTACCCGCACCACCAGAGAGCCACGCTGTACCCGCACCAGAGCTGCACTGTACCCGCACCACCAGAGCCACGCTGTACCCGCACCACCAGAGAGCCACGCTGTACCCGCACCACCAGAGAGCCACGCTGTACCCGCACCAGAGCCGCACTGTACCCGCACCACCAGAGCCACGCTGTACCCGCACCACCAGAGCCACGCTGTACCCGCACCACCAGAGCCACGCTGTACCCGCACCACCAGAGCCACGCTGTACCCGCACCACCAGAGAGCCACGCTGTACCCGCACCACCAGAGAGAGAGCCACGTTGTTCCCGCACCACCAGAGAGACGTTGTTCCCGCAACACCAGAACCACGCTGTACCCACACCACCAGAGAGCCACGCTGTACCCGTACCACCAGAGAGCCACGCTGTACCCGCACCACCAGAGAGCCACGCTGTACCCGCACCACCAGAGAGCCACGCTGTACCCGCACCACCAGAGAGAGAGCCACGTTGTTCCCGCACCACCAGAGAGACGTTGTTCCCGCAACACCAGAACCACGCTGTACCCGCACCACCAGAGAGCCACGCTGTACCCGCACCACCATAGGCCACGCTGTACCTGCACCACCAGAGGGGGAGAAAGATGAAGCCACTGCCAGGGTAGAGATGCTACACTACTGACTAGAGTTGGCCTGGGCAACCCAGAGTGAGTGAACGTCCAGCCGGAGGGATCACTGTTGCAGTTTCACCGGATCTGGTAAGAGAGAAGAGAGCCTGTTGGCCATTATACATTACTGTTCCCAGGAACTGAGCCATTAGAAAGTACCTAACCTGATATCCTCTAGGCCAACCCTAGTGACGCCACTGTCCCAGAGCCTAAAACCAGTTACGGCACTGAGTTTCGGTAACTGGCCAGACAGGGATGCGCCAGCGTGGGCACCCAGGACATCTGCCGCCCGGAGTCCCACAAGCGGCGATGGGCTTTCAGTAGCAGCCCACACCTCTCTCCCCACTGTCAGCCACACACACTCAGTACACAGCCAGGAGGAGGAGGAGCCACAGAGGAGGGACACGACTTCAGTGCAAGAACCTCCCAAAGCACCCAGCAAATATCCCCTTACCCCCAAATGAAAAGATGCTGTATCGCTCACTGTCCTCCTCCCGCGGCGTCCCTTTGTCCTCTTCCCGTGGCGTCCCTCTGTCCTCCCATGAAGATGACAGGGCAGATCTTAAAAAGGAAGGGGTGTGGCCTTGACAGGAAGGGGTGGGTCATAGTTAAATTAGGGGGGTGCGCGAGCTTAGTCAGGCCTAGGGCAGCACAAAACCTAAATACACCACTGTTAAAAGACCACTATATTTTAGGCCTAATTCACACAGGTACTTGGGCCGTGTTTGCATATAGGGCTACTCACACAGACTCCAGTCAAATTAGGATGAGCAGCAGTGTCTGTGCAGCTGCTGTGTTGCCATACACTTACATGGGCCACCTGCAGATTGCTGTTCATAAAAAGCATCAGCTGATGTGTGAACCAAGCTATGCAAAAAAGGAGCTCTCTGAAGACATACGATCAAGAGTAGTTGATCTGCATAAGGCTGAAAAGGGATACAAAGCATTCTCAAAATGCTTAGGAATCAGTTTAGTACTGTGGCTACTATTCCTAGAAGTTGGCACCCAGCCAAGATAACTCCCAAGGCGCAACACAGAATCCTCAATGAGGTACAGAACCCACGAGTAACAACAAAAAGCTTGAAGACATCACTGAAACCGGAAAACTTCCCTGTTCATGAGTCTACCATATGGGAGTCTTTGAACAGGCCGGGTGTCAATGGCAAAACACCATAGACTGCTCTCCAAAAATAAATAAATTGCTGCACGCCTGAAATTTCCCAAAGGGTACCTTGGCCAACCACAACTCTTCTGGGAAAATGTTTTGTGGACTGAACAAAATAAAAGTTGAATTGTTTGGGTAGACTACTCACTATTATGTGTGTGAAAAGGGCATAGCTTACCAACATCAAAACATCATCCCAACAGTGAAGTATGATGGAGGGAACATCATGATGTGAGCTTGCTTTGCTGCCTCAGGGCCTAGACCACTTGCCATCATCAAGGGGGCAAAATTAATTCCCCAGTTTACCACAATGTCCTACAGGATAATATCAGGGTCGCCATCCGCCAGCTGAAGCTTAGTAGAAGTTCGATGATGCCGCAGGACAAGGACACTAAACATCCACACAGACTGGCTTTAGAAAAAAAAAATAAAAAAATCACCATTTGGAGTGGTCCAGTCAGAGCCCAGAGATGCTGTAGAATGACTACTGAAGGTTGTGCAGATCTAATACAGAGCTATCAAAGTCGCTTGCTTGAAGTCATTGCTGCCAAAGGAGGTTGGTCCACCTATTAACCCCAGGGGTTCACTTTTTCCTCCAAAACTTTGAATTTTATTTGCTGTGTTCCATAAAGACATTAGAAATTAGAAGTGTTTGTATTATTATAATACATATAATAATATACATACATATACATATATACACACACACACACACACACACACTATGTATTCTGTACAAAGTCATCATCTAAAACACGTCCTCGTGTTTAATAGATATAGATGTCTTTGTCTTGGGACCCTGAAGTGAATTGTAAAATTAGAATAGTGATGCATTGTGACATTTGGGAATATGTGTAATGCCGACAAAGGCATTGTCAGCTTTTGTCAGCATTTTTAGGGCACACTACTGTTAGTGACATCTTCTATATGCTCTAAAGCAGTTAACAAGACAGCTGCAAGCACATATTCAGGGCTGAAAATACACAGCAGCCGTATCTTCTAGAAAATGGTAGCTAAATCTGAAGGCTCTGCACAGAATTATATTGCAAAACCAATTATGATCTGCAAATCTAGCAGTATTTTATGCTTTGAAATTAGTATTTTATGACATAATTATACACAGATGGATATGCTATGTCGTAGGATCTTGTATAATATTGTAGGATGAAAAATTTGCATTCATGAAAAAGAATAACAACCTAACCGGGCACTGGAAGATATCCACTGTTGTTAGCCCTTGAGGACCAGACTCTGAGGTGAGCACCGCTGCTTTAAAGGATAAAGGAAATGCAGTTCACTGGCGCTGGGCGCTGTAAATGCACTGTAGACAGTAGTTGTATTGTACACACTGGCGGGCGGCGGCCGTGACAGAACTTCATCTGCAGGCTGCGCCCCCCCCCCCCATAGCAAATGGTACCGCCCAGGGCACGTGCCCCTTCCGCCCCTGCCTTGTACCGGCCCTGGGAACATTGATAGTTAAAGAGGAATTCCAGGTATGGATATTGTATACTGTACAGTGAACTGATGTGACCATGTATATACCATACCTATGGGATCCTCATGGAATCTGGAGTCACCGCTACACCAGTGATCTCCACTTGCTTCCCGGGGGCCCGTGCTGAGTGGCCCTGTTATATTGCGAACACAGGAGGATGGCCATGCAACATGGGTTGAAAGAATGCAAAGTGTTCTCTGATTGGATGAGGTGGAGAGGTAGCGCAGTGGTGTCACTCTCTGTTTTCCAGAGCATTCGGGCAAAACTTCTTTTTTTTTTTTTTTTTTTTTTTTTTTTATATTGTTTAGGATACAGTAGTGACAATATATTCTTTTTGCATTTATCTCATTGGGGAGATCTTCCAGTCTCTCACACAGACACAACAGGAAGTAATTCTCCATTAAGTGAAAGGAATTGCCCTCACTGGAACAAGTGTCCCCATTCAAAGATTTCCCCTCTATTCTCATTCCAGTGACAACACAATATTTTAGATTTTTAAAGCTGCCAATACATATACTTTAACCAGTTCCGGACCAGCTGGCGCAGTTATACTGCGGCACGTTGGCCCGGCTGTGCGAAATCACGTAGCTGTACGTTCCGCGGGTGGCCGGCTGGGGGGCGCGCACACGCGCCCCCTTCCCCGCCGGCTGCAACGATCTGATTCGATCACAAACTGATCAATCCCCAGGCCAATAATTTCTGGCCTGGAACTAGTGATTGCTCCTGACGAATGATATCCTTCCCCTGTCTGTGTAACTTCAAACACTGACAGGGGAAGTGATATCATCTCTCCTCGTGTCGGTCTTTTCTGTTCCAGACCGAGAGGAGAGAGCATCTAAAAGTGAGTTGAACAACACTACACTGACACCAGGTCACGTAGGCACACAATTCACCCCCGATCACCCCCCCAGTTAACCCCTTCACCCCCTGTCACTGTGTCACCCAGCAATCATATTTTTTTTGATCGCTGTACTAGTGTGATTAGTGACAAAAATCAGTGTTAGGGTAATTAGTCTTAGGCCCAGATAGATCTAGGGACCCCCCTACCCCCCCCCCCATAAAGGTTTAACCCCTTGATTACCCCGTCACCTGTGATCACAGTATAAGTGTCATGGGTGACGCAGTTTAGCTAGTTATTTTTTTATAGCGTCAGGGCACCCGCCGTATTTTACCCAATAAAGGTTTAACCCCCTGATCACCCGGCGGGTGATCAAAGTTAGGTTTTAGCATCAGATAGGGTCTGCGTTGCCCCAGGCAGCATCAGATTAGTGCCAGTACTGCTAAACACCCACGCACGCACCATACACCTCCCTTAGTAGTATAGTGTCTGAATGAATCAATATCTTTGATCTGATCAGAACTATATTAGTGTCCCCAGCAGTTTAGGGTTCCCAAAAATGCAGTGTTAGCGGGATCAGCCCAGATACCTGCTAGCACCTGCGTTTAGCCCCTCCGCCCAGCCCAGCCCACCCAAGTGCAGTATCAATCGATCACTGTCACTTACAAAACACATAACTGCAGCATTCGCAGAGTCAGGCCTGATCCCTGCGAACGCTAACAGTTTTATTGTTAGCATTTGAATCAGTCGCTAACAGTCAGGAGCTTTTTTTACCTGATAGTCTCACTACTGTACCAGTAAATTTAGAGACCAAAATGTCAAATCGAAGGTACAGTAGTGAAGAGGTCTACACGTTTCTGAGCATGACAGATAGTGAAGAGGAAGTCACTCATCTGTCAGATTCAGGCTCAGAATACGATCCTGTAGACGACAGCGGCACCCTGACAGGTCAGGCATACCAGACCCCAATCTTCTTCTGCTGTCGTTGAGGTGCAAGAACTGCAGGGCTCTCGTATGGAGCAGAAAACCAGTACTAGCGCCGCTATTCCTTCTGGTGAACTGGCAAGCACCAGCGGCCTAGTATACCCTGGTCGTACATCCAGCACTGCAGTATCACTTGGTGACGTGGCGAGTCCCATAAGTATAGTTCAAGCTGGCGAGGTGGCAAGCACGAGTAGTGTCCCGCTGCAACCAAGAAGAAAAACACAGGCCCGTCGAGCCCATAGTGCCCTTCCTGCTGCATTCCCCAATACTAATTGGGAACCTACCACTTCTGCAGCACCCGTACTTCCCCCATTCACTGGCCAACCCGAAATTCAGGTAGAAAACAGTTGATTTTACCTCACTTGATTCTTATTCGCTGTTTTTCACCAAAGATCTCTATAGATCTATTGTGGACCAAAGCAATTTGTATGCTGCTCAATTCATCGCCGCTAATCCCCAGCTAACCCTTGCCAGAGATTGGACGGTCTCCGAATTTAAGACCTTCCTGGGCCTATCCCTCCTCATGGCCGTAACCAAAAAGAGTAAGTTGCGGTCATATTGGTCCACTGACCCAGATGAAGTGCTCGTTTTGTAACATAAAACGCATCAACAATTCGATGCCATAGACGCTGGGGGTCTCCCCCCCATCCCTCTCCTCACCCCAGAGGAAGCCATCACTTATTTTCTTAAGTTTGGCTCCTTTTCATATGGACATTTCTGACAGCAGCACTGTTGTGGTCGTTTGAAATGAAAGCCCTCTAGTGGCCGTCCACTCACAGAGTTAACAGCATACCAACGGCACACCCACCCGGAAGCCCTAGCACGCTCAGCTGATCCTCCTTGTCCGAAGCAAGGCATGCGTTCGGATACAAGCAATACCCGAATCTACACATGCCAGTCAGACGGAGAGACTTGGTCGGCTGTAACACAGAGCGCCTGGAGGAGTAAGAATCGTTTATGGACTGACATGGTATCACACTATCTTACTCCCTACACTCAAACCCTCCAGTTGCATAGCGCCGTCCGGCACGGAAGCTCTGTGGCAGTGTCCATCACGGGCACCAGCTTTTGAGGCGGGAACTGCTCACACTTTATGTCTGCCATTCCGGGTGTTGAAGACTATATACCCACACCATACCAGTGTTTGGATTTCAGGTGTATGATGGGGTTATGAGTTGCTGTACAACTTTCTCTGCTCTAGTCCATATATTCCATCTGAGTTGATCTTTGTGACAATTTATTTGATACACTCTGCTGGATACTGCTATATATCCTTAATGGTGGAGATATCAGGCATTTTGACTACATCACTGCATGGTTAGAACTTGGACTATATTCACTATTATTGCATAACCAGCAGTTATATCTAGTATGCCTGAACGATCTCCTCACAGACAGAGAGGACTTACATATGCCTAAATATAGACACGGGCGTTCATATTTATCGGGCAATACTCACTAATACACGAATATCCTTCAATCTGCCTGTGCTCCTTCCTGTGGATATTACTTTGCCCAGTTCACTGTTAGACTTACCCCATCAATCAGTACCCTGGGGGGTGGGGGGTGGGGGGTTTGACCCACCACTGTCTATTTTTAACACAACGTTGTTCATTTTATATTACATTATTTATGGTCCCTTGATACTGTGGAGGAACGGACCCCACCTGTGTGGATATGATCCACAGACGTGGGATCCCTTACATCCTGTTTTCATGCAAATGTTTCAATAATGTTTTTTTTATATAACCTTGATTTCACTACGTGGTAGCTTCTCCCTTTGTTGACATTCCTGGGACCATTCTGGCCCCTACTTTCCTTTTTATTTGCATCCCTTGTTTACTGCTATGTGGGAGGAAGCCCGTCATATTGACGAACCATATAGATCTAACCTTACACTTTTACATGAGTTGATTCCACAATAGGGGTGGTCTTTTAGCTAAATTTTTCCCAAATTCATCATACGCCCATGTTCTCTGTTTCCATGACCAGGACACGATACAAGCAGATCTTGTGGTTCATGCACTTCAATGACAATGAACTCTGTCATCCTCGGGGTTACCCTGGATTTGATCGGTTCTACAAAATTCGGCCCCTCGCAAACCACTTCAACCAACATTCTGCAGCCTTGTTTACTCCCGATCAAGTTGTCTGTGTTGATGAGTCCCTGATTAAGTTTTCTGGCCGCTTGTCTATCAAACAGTATCTTCCCAGCAAGCGTGCCAGATACGGGGTCAAGATGTATAAGCTCTGTGACAGGGCCACAGGCTATACATGTAGTTTTATGGTTTACGAAGGGAAAGATAGTCACTTAGAGCCGGAGAACTGCCCAGACTAGATAGGAAGCGCTGGTAAGATAGTGTGGGACTTGGTGTCATGAGCGTGCCACTTCTTAGTCACCTTTTTGATTGTGGAATTGGCGCATGTGGCACCATGTGATCTAATCGCCAGGACCTCCCCCAACAGCTTGTAGAATCCTGATTTAGACGGGGGGAGAGAGCCTGCTTGAAGTGTAATAATTTGTTAGCAGTGAAGTGGAGGGATTCACGGAATGTTTTCATTCTGTCCTCGCTTCACACAGACACGGCAGTCCAAATTCCTACGGCGACTGGTGTTGTGGAGAAACCCCTCTGTGTCCACAAATACAACCTTAACATGGGAGGGGTGGACCTCAACGACCAGTTGTTGGCACCATATCTAATTGCCCATAAGGCCTGACGCTGGTACAAAAAAGTGTCTGTTTATTTATTTCAATTGGCTTTGCTGAACGCTTTTGTGCTATACAAAGCTTCAGGACGAACTGGATCCTTCCTTAAATTTCAGAAAGAGATCGTCAGAGATCATCTTGCCCAACTTCCCAACACAAATGCAGTGAGCCGGCTGCATGAGAGGCATTTTCCTTTTGTCCTCCCTGGTACCCCTACCCAAAGAACACCCCAAAGAAGATTTCGTGTCTGCAGCAAATGCGGATTTAGGCGTGACATCCCTCCTGTCCTGAAAAACCTGGTCTCTGTATTTGGTGAATGTTTCAAACTCTACCACACACTAGTTGAGTATTAGCATAGGGTACAGCACCACACAGTCATAGGCACACTAACACAGGGTCTTGGGGTCTCGAAAGATGTGATGTGCACATGAATTTCAAGCCACGGGCACCCCTGCCGGCACCACCTAGTTTAATAAAACTGCTTATTAAACTGCGGAGATGTGTCCATCCGTGCTGTTTAGCATGGATGGCTAAATCTGTTTGATTTGTTCAGCTCATAGGCATAACAAAAAAATCTGCAGGATGGTGACAGTGTGATTTTGGGTCTATAAACTTCATTAGAAGAGTATAAAAAATGCACGCACATGCTTATTTTTATCTATCTATCTATATATAAATAATATTGTCTTATACTGTTGTGGACTCTTTGCTGGGTCATTTGGGATATGGCTGCATTCCATTGTTCTAACGTGTCTGTCTGCCTTGGGAGAAAAGTATTATGGGATATGTATGTGTGTTTGCTGTGAGGAGGGAAGGGGGAATTCCTCCAACAGCTTTCCTTGCTGATTGGACAGTCTACCCCCTCCTGAATGCAAAGGGAGGGGGGATTGTCCTGAGTGTTACCTCTGTGTACCTGTGTTTCAATAAACAAGGGAGACAACAGGAAGTGAGAGAAAATCTACCCATAGGGAGGGAAATTCACTCCTGTAAACGTAATCATGGGAAAAAGGTATCTCCACTGAAGCTTTAGCACCAATCCTGGGTTTCCACAACAACCTGAAATTTTCAAAATACAATTGTCATAGGGACAGAAAGCAAGGTGAAATCTTCTTAACAGGGACACAGACAGCAAAGCAAATGTTACAGGGGTGTTAACCCTTCCCTATGCTATCCAAAAAACGTAAAAAAAAAATTTGGGGCTGGAGCTACACTTAGAAAATGGACCCATTCCGACCTACAAACAAATTCAATTTAAGAACAAACCTACAGACCCTATCTTGTTTGTAACCCAGGGACTGCCTGTATTACAGAAAGTAAGAGTGAGTAAAAAATCGCAAATTTTGGGTTGTCATAAACACAAGGATATCACTTTTCCATGAGTTGCAATAACAAACGTGTTACCACAAATCACGTTAACAAGTTACATGCATCGGCATTATGTGGAGCCATTCGTTTTCAATGTCACCACAATGCACTAAGGCAGCACATCTTCAACACACATTCCTTGCAGTACACCACAATGTACAATAAAGCACTACAGTGCATGGTTGTGCACCGCTTTGAAATAATGGTGCACGCCAATTTTTTGCATTGCCATTTTCCCACCTTAATGGGCTGTCTTAATGCAGCTCACAATAATGTGCACGTAGGCAGGTCCTACAGTGTTGTACTGCATGGATTCATTTTTGGGTGCTGTGAGGTTAACTGTGGATGGTGATGCATCAGCCTGAGGTTCAGTCACTTCCCATTGTAGGGTATACAGGCAGCCCAAGCCCATGAGTTACAAACATCTGACTTACATATGACTTATACTTAATACAAACGGAAGGAGACAACAGGAAGTGAGAGGAAATCTACACCTAGGAAGGGAAATTCACTCCTGTAAGAGTGATCATGGGAAATAGGTGTCTCCAGCTTTAATCACTAATCCTTGTTTCCACAACAACCCAAAATTTTCAAAATCTAATTGTCACAGGGAGAGAAAGTGAGGTGAAATCTTTTGAACAGGGGCACAGACAGCAAAACAAATGATACAGGGGTGTTAACTCTTCCCTATGCTATACAAAAAATGTAATTATTTATTTTTTTTTGCTGGAGTTGTACTTAAAAAATATGCCTGTTCCAACTTACATACAAATTCAACTTAAGAACAAACCTACAGAAACGTAGGTTTGTAACCTGAGGACTGCCTGTAAAGGGGAAAATAAGTTGTTTCCCCAGGACTCTTTCTAGGAGAGGTGGGAGGAAGGCTACACATGCAAAGATGTAGTCATTGCTGAGTAGAGAATGTTACCCAAACTTATGGGACTTGAGCATGGGAAAAGAGGGAGTCTATCAGCCATTCATTGGGAAGTGTCGAAGATATCTCTAGGTATGCAAAGCACTGACTGAAGTCATAGTTTGTGTATCTTCTTTTAAACATGTTCTGCAATTTGATGAAGAATATTGTTAGCAGCTATTGTACATCTGATACATGCACGATCAAACTGTGAGAAACATGCTATTCAATTCTAAAACTGGTAACCTCAATAAGCGAGTTCCCTTATTCAATAGTGTCTGGTCTGGTCAGTGGTCACTATATGAGGGAATCTGGTGTGCTGATACAGTAAGTGTTAATTATGTGTACCATCATAGTGATAATACAGAAAGCATGAGAGAAAACATCTGTATAAAAAAGGAAGAGCAGCTAGTTTGGGAGAGGGAGCAAGGGTTGCTGGTGATGGAAGCCCTTGTTGGAGGGATGGATTAATGCCCATTTGATCTGCCCTTGTCAGTGGTAGGCACGTATCTTAGAACCCACTGGGGACCATGGCTTCTCAGGGACTGGGCCTGGACCATGAGTGTGCAAGGCCTTTATTGGCTTCCCTCCATGCAAGACAAGAGTAAAGTGAATATGAACTGGTGAAGCATAATTAGTGTTCTGCACCGTTTCCCTCAACATTACTTTGTGTCAAGGCTGGAACAGGTGTCCCTGGTGGATGTGAAGACATGTTCCTTCCAGTGGGAGGCCTGGCTAGGTGTCTGTCAAGTGGTCACTATCTCACATATCAACTAAGCAAGCAGAAAATTTTGTTGAATGGCAGTTTCCCCATGCCACCAGCATAGTTTACAGGATACACGGTGTTGGAGGATATACTGTGTGGCAGGAAAATTCACTGTGAGCTAGGAGATCTGCACATGTACAAAACAAGTGGCCAGAGGTGTGATCTGAGGTATGCCCAGTGTGTGATCAGATAAGATAAAGCACTATGATTGGAAGGTGCAAATTAGAGAGCTGTACAAAAGGCTGTGATGTGCAAAGGTTCGGGACTCCATGTAGTTCAGCCAAAATACAAGTCATCATATTATCATTGAAGCTTCCCCACCAAAATCTGGATCAAATTCTGGAGGGCTTTGACACTGGCTTTTGTTTTCAGGCATTGAAGAGCTTTGCCTTTTGCTATTATGGGAGCCAAGAGGCATCCAAGGTGTCAAGGATTGACAGACAAGTTACTGCGTGGGCAAGATGCACAGGCTGCAGCCTTTTCTTGTTCTGGGCCCAGGAACCAGCGGTGGCTACCTAGGACCTTGCTATGCAGGGGGATGCCAAGAGTGTACTGGTGCCCAGATCTAAACTCTGTAGCATTTACTGCAAACCTAAATGTAATTTTTGGGTGAACAGACCCTTCAAAGTGAACCTATAACTGGGCTGCAAGCAAGATCCTCAAAGTGCTCTACAGAAGCACAAAATATCGCAGCTCATCTTCCTTTAATTCCTCTGGACACTACAGAAGGGTCATATTATGAACAAACTTGGTAGCAACTCTTCCCAATCAGAGTAGTAATAGGATTGGAGAGGGCGGCAGAAGGGGCAAGTATATATTTTCTTCTTAGGAAACCATTTTACTTGAAATGTTACTACATACCAGAGGTGCTTTGAGAATTTTTAAATGTTTAAATGCATATGGCCTGGTCACAAAAGCATTTGTCATCCTGAACCATGTGCTTGAATGCTGAGAGTAACTTTATTTTGAATGTGGTTAAAATAAATGTACAGTGATTTTGTACATCTTTTGGTTGCGTATTATATATTCTCATGTACATTCAGCAGATAGAGCTTAGGCTGTACAATTTCTTCAGTCCAAGTTTCTGGGTCATCTATCAAATTATCATTTCTAAAACAAAGAACCACATAATATAAAACAGTAGTGAATATCAGTAAAAGCTTTTAAACGTGTAAAACACAGTAATTTAAATGGGCCCCAAATCATCCCTGGATATACATGTATTGTTAAAATTGCTTAAACATTGGCATCACTGCAGAACAACATAGTCATATGATGTATTTTAACTATATATGGGCACATTATTAAGAAATTAAATGACATTTGCATTAGTTGAATTGAAAACACAGGTTTTAACTACAGCCTAAGGCTTTGTAAGCAGTGTCTAGGAAAAAAAAGTTTGACAATACCTTTATACCCCCATTGAGTTCTATAAACACCTGTACTATTTAAAGTCTGGAATAATATCATGGTAGTTAGAAGACCAGTGATCCATTCATCGACTTAATTAAGGACATATGATTCAGAGTGAACTTCAGTGCTGCAAACATGCACAGACCATACTCCAGCACAGACTGAGGCTCTTTTTGGATAAGCAGCTGTGGCGTCCCAATAAGTCATGTTCACTTTCTCAGCCAATTAACAGATTTCAGGCCTGAATGGGTTGCAAAGGTAATTTTCAGGTCAATTACACTGTAATTTTACTCCTGTGTAATTGTCAATTTGTGGTTTGCCTGCAGCTAAATAGTAGACATGAAACTTCATTATCAAGCAGCAGAATTCCATATTTAATATACCAAACGACAATATGTCAGCTCAGGACAGATTAGCAGTTTCCTTTACCTAGCATTCAGACACATTATCATTCAAAATATTTTACAAATTAATTTGTCAAATT
The DNA here is from genome assembly GCF_042186555.1 of Aquarana catesbeiana. NCBI lineage: Eukaryota > Metazoa > Chordata > Amphibia > Anura > Ranidae > Aquarana > Aquarana catesbeiana. Next base: position 399,193,533 of record NC_133327.1, on the reverse strand, counting down.
CTTTATTGAAGATTAAAATATTCATTGCAATAGATGACATACTAAGGCCTCATGTACACAGCATGTTTTTGCAGCTGCTGTTAGGGGCGTTTGGCGTTTTTCTTTTCCCTGCCTCTAAATGCCTCTTCATGTTAGCCTATGTATCCATGCACACATAGACTTTTAGCAGCATTTAGAAGAGTTTAGATGCAGGAACAAAAACCCCACTGCTAGTGCGGCCAAGAGCAGCAGAGCTTGGGCAGAAAAAATGTTTGATGATTATAAACGTGCCTAAACACATGTTAACGCTAGGTGTGTTTAGCGCCTGAGCATGAATTAAAGAGGAAGTAAACTCTCCCACTCTGATGCTGCTTTTCATTTAGTCCATTATATTAAGTAATTATCAAACTATAGCCACTGTAAACCAGCCCAAGTCGCATATTACTTACTGTTTAAAGAAACTTTAAAAAACTTGTTTCCAGGGGTAAGGCAGCGCCATCTTAAGTATTGTTTTCTGAGTCCACAGTAGTGTATTTCCACCCTTACATTGAGCACTTCCTGTATTGTTAACCAAGCCTCCTTTTCAATCCAACGTTTCTATGGCAACCCTGCTTCACTGCTCATAGTATTTCGTAGTATTTACTTGTGCCTATTGTTTGCCTGTGTCAGTCTTATCAGCCTTAGCTGACAAGGCTGCAGTAGTGCTGTCCGATAGCCAGGTTTACACCGCATGTGATGTCACATGGTCACATGGGGTGTAGTAGGAAGCTCTGAGTGATTATGCAGTCTCGTGGGATTTCAGTGTCGTGCCGTAGGAAGATCTGATAATAGACAGACAAGTGCACAGGGTGTGCCATAAATCAGGGGAGATCTGGGCATGCTCAGTGAAGTCATTCTAAAGAACAAAAAGGATTACAAAAATACTAAGCAAGTAAGGAGATATCTACAAGTAGTGTTCATTAGGGTTTTTTTATGCTGATTTACATGGGACAGAGTTGTGGGGGGAGGGTTTACAACCACTTTAACGCCCAAGTGCTTGATGCCTGTAAATGCGCCTAAACACTTGTAAAAGCATTAGGCACTTTTACAAGCGTCAGGTGTTTTTTTTCTGCAAAATCGCTGCTGGCTCTTAGGAGAGTCAAAATAAAGTTCTGTGTGCATGAGACCTTAACCACTTCCTGACTGGCCCATGTAGCTTTACTGCTACATGGTGGCCGCAAGTGTATATACCTGTTTTCATTTCCAGGTAGAGGGCGTGTCAGCTGTGCTGTGATTAGACAAAGCAGAAGGCGATCAGCGGGTGCCAACCAATGGATGACCGCCGGCACCTGCTGATCAACAAGGAGGAAGACAGGACAGAGCTCCGCCTATGTAAAAAAATGTGCAGAGCACACATTTAACCCTTTGATCACCCTAGCTGCTTAACCCCTTCCCAGCCAGTGTCATTAGTACAGTGACAGTGCATATTTTTAGCACTGATCACTGTATTAGTGTCATTGGTTCCCACAAAGTGTCAATTAGTGTCAGACTTGCTTACTCTGATTTCACTATACACTGTGAGCTTTTCACTGTGTGAATTAGAAGCTGCAGCAATTTAGATATCACTTGCCTTATTTCCTGTCTGGGAGGATTCCAGCATCATCTCATCCTTTCCTCTATGATCTGCCCTTTCATTCATTGGATTTCAATGCAATCATGGCTCATCATCCCAACTTCTACAGACTGACATCTACACATGAAGCCATTTTGATATTTACAAAACTCCTCCAAAGGACGTTTGAGAGATGTACTGAGGCAGGCAGGGCTGGGACAAGGGGTGGGTGGAAGGGGTGGCTGCCTTGGGTGTAGGATCCCCTAAGCTTGCACATAATGAACGGGGGGGGGGGGGGGGCACAGTTTAGCATCTTTGCCCTGGGAGCTGGATAACCTTGAGGGAGGATTCTGTGAGGTTTTCATGAAGCTATGTACAACACCCTACCTTCTCTCCTGATAAAGAATTGAATTTCATCAAATAGATCAATCTAAAGTAGGTCTAAGCCCTTGTTCACAGTGCCGCAACTTTGAATCCGGCATCCCTGCAGGACTTCATTGCGGCTTGTATATGACTTCTTTAACAGACGTCAATGCAAGTAGTGTTGATGTCGCACCAAAGTAGTACAGGAACTTTTTCAGAGCGTCTTGAGTCGCACCAATTAGAACGGTTCCATTGCCAGTTCCATTGGGTGCAACTTGTCATGCGACTTTGATTTCTCAAGTCACATGACAAGTCGCAACAGTGTGAACCAGGGCTGAAGCTAAAAAGGTTTACTCCTGTCATGAATTCTCCAAGACCTCTTGGGGTAACTACAACAGTTGTGTGTGACTATTTTATGACCATAAACATCTGGGAGCATTTTGCTGCATTCGTGCAGGCAATTAGCTACACTGTGTGTCTGTCAATCCCAGCCACAGGAATCAGATTCCTGCCACTGGGATTCGCAGCGTGGCTAAAAAAAAACCCGACAGAGGTTCTTACACTTGCATATGTAAAACTACTTTATGTGTGTATATGTAATGCCTAATTCACAAGGGCACTGAGGCACATAGACCGTGAATGGACCATGTGTTTATGCGGTTTGAGCCTCCAGGTGCTGAATGCGGCGGCAGTGACATCATAAGGGGGTGGGGTCTCCGGATGACGTCGCCGGATGGCCATGCCCCATGTCTATATAAGAAATGGCAGACAGCGGGAGCTAGCTTCAGGAGAAGAACCAGTAGAAGAGTCGGAGGAAGAAGAAGACCATCACCAGAGGGAGAAGACACATCGGAGCTATAATGGGGGACTGTTCTCATTTTAATTAAAGGACTTTGTCAAAAACCTGTGTACTGTTTTGATTTCTTTTTGACACTTTTCTGGTGAATGGGTAGGGGTACTATGTACCCCATACTCATACACATGGGGAGGTGGGATCTGGGGGGCCCCCCTTGTTAAAAGAGCGCTTTCAGATTCCAATAAGTCCCCTACCAGACCCCCACAACTACTACCCAGGGTTGTCGGGAAGAGGCCCTTGTCCCCATCATTTCAGATAATACCCAGGTTATTTGGATCCTTGGCCACTCCTTCGTTTTTTGGGCCCAGCGCAGAGCAGCCGACAGAGTATATTCTGAAAATTTAGGTTTTGATCCAGCTAGATTTAAAGTTTTTTGAAGTAGGAGGAGAGGAATGGTATGGGCAGATTTATTCTTTGAATTAGGTCGTTCACATCAATTTCTCCCCCCTCCTGATATTTTGATTATTCATTTGGGGGGGAATGACATAGGACAAGAAAAAACGCTAGCTTTGATATTTAGCATTAAGGATGGTATTATTCGTTTTAAGGCATCATTTCCACAGGTTTTGATCATTTTTTCAGAGGTGGTTCCAAGGCTGAGGTGGTTGAAATCACCTTCACTGAGGCCTCCCGAAAAAATTAGAAGGAGGGTAAACAGGGCTTTTGAAAAATTTCTGAATTCCATTGGGGAATTTTTTTTTAGACACATAGAGCTGGAAGGAGGTTGTTCTGGTTTATACAGAGATGATGGAATACACCTGACTGACATAGGGCTTGATAGTTTTAAAATGGATTTTCAAAGTTGTATTGAAAGGGCCGCGGTGTGGAGTTTTTGTGACAGGCGGGTGTAGTCCCGCCTGTCTTCTGGGAAGTTTAAAGTTTTTAATTATTTATGATACAGCTTGAGCCGTGGTGTCTAAGCTGTTTTTGTGTGTGTCATTTCTTGCAAGGGTATTTATTTACTCAAGATATATTATCTTTTAAACCAACAATAAACGACCGTGGCTAGTTATTATCCAAGCTTTCTGTCTGATGTATTCTTTTTTGGTAAACTGCCTTCCTGTCTGTTGTCCCATATGTAAATCCAACATTTCATATTCCTGACATGTACCTGCATGAGAAAGTATATTCTCTTTGTATTGCTTCCTTTGTGTGAAATCCCTGGTGTTCTTGCCAGTCCTTCGGCTTTCCAGTTAAAATCTGACCACACTAAGCAGGAGAGCACACCATATTCAGTTCTATAGCTATGCTGGGAACTCAGTGTACTCTCCTACAATGATCAGACTAACCCACCCACCCCCCCCCCCCCGCACAGCCTTTCACTGGGAAGATCAGTGTGCTGTTGTCTCTCCTCCCCCAGCTCTTATGCAGTTGAGAACAGAGGGAATTTGTTCACTTATAAAAAAGGGGAAAAGGATATGTATAGTGTTTTTTCTTTTTATATATATATCTATGCACAGATGTTTTGCCTTTTGCTTCTATTTTAAACTGAATGGGTTGTTTTGCAAGATAATCATTTACAATTACTTTAAGCATATTGTTGTGACTTAGTTGAGGATCAGATCACATTTTATGGCAAATTACTACAGAAAATCAGCTATGTCCAGGGTGTTCACATACTTTTTTTTCCACTGTAGTTGTATCAGCTTTAATGGATTTATGGAACTTATATATTAGATAATATACCACTGTAAAACCAAATAGAACATATTAAAGCTGTTCAGGTCATGATGAACAAGGTGTGTACTTACGCAGAATGGGTCTGCACATCATGCCAGCCTCGACTAAAGTTCTGCTTCAGCTCATTCATCATGCTGACTCCCAACTTATGTTTTATTTCTGCAAGGTGCTTCTCTTTGGCAGCTAACACTTGACGTAGAGTTACAATTTCATCTTCCAGCTTTGAATACAGAGAAAGAAAAAACAATCAAAGGGAACAAAAACAGATTGCATTTTGTCTGCCATAATGCATAGCTGTTTTACCAGTATATCACTTGATATAGGACTATTAAATTAGGCCTCAATCATGCAGATGTGTTTAGGCATAAACTATGCCTAGCATAAAAAGCACTGTGTTTTTCCATATCCCAGGGAGCTGTAGTTGGGTCGTACAGCTGGGTATAGAAATAAATGGTTGTACGCCCCGATATTCATGTAAACGCTGATGCTTCTGTGTATTAGGGTTTACCTGTCCATGCATGTGAAGCCAATTTTCCCAAAGCAAGATTTCCACATTTCTGAAAATGTATTCTACATGTACACACTGGAAAGCACTGATGCACAGAAGCATCAATGTGTACACAAGTATAGGAGTGTACAGCCATTCACTTTTGTGGGTGGGTAAATGCCCCACATGCAGCCCCCCTAGTGGGGAAAAATGCTGTGGTTTTTACACTAAGCATATTTTATGGCAATAAACATCTGTGTTTATGTAGACTGTAACTGATATTGTTGCTAATTTTTTTTTATTAAAAAAAAAAAAAAAAAAAAAAGATAATTATTTCAAGAGGTGGTGAAAGAACGCTCCTCTACTCGCTGGGCATAAAAAAACCCCACCAGGCTGTGCATCCCATTCCTGTTCAGATACTATAGCTTAAAGTAGAACTTTAGTCAGACAATTAAGTCCAATAGACCATTTCATGCTGGCCCCTTTTGCAGGTATAGCTTAAAAATAAGTGCCGCCCTATACTGTTTAAAATCCAGTGTAGCAATAACTCTTGGCGGAGCTGCTGGTTTAAGCGGGCTTGTTACCTTCACTCTACTTCCCTCTGTTTCACTGGCACCGGGTCTAGGGTTCCGTTGAGTTTACCTCCGGACGATACAAGCACCAACACTTGAGTACGTTTTCAATGCTTTATTGAACAATTAACGAAGGAAGTAGCAGGAAAGAGGCAGAAGGGAAACTGCAGGGAAGCTCAAATACCTTTCTGTAGGATTCTTGACAAATGTCCTTTAGAGTTGAATATTACAGTAGAATGCGCTCCCCTTGTGGGACACACATTTTGCTCGCCTTGTTAGGCCTCTCTCACTTGCCTAGCAGCCAGTACGTAGCACGAACAAAAGTCTCTGCCACAGACTTGCTTGGGATGAACCCGTACGATCCTCTGCCACAGGATGTATTGGTATTGCGGTGAATGTCAGTCACAGTGCTTGAACCTTTAAGCCAAACCCAGCAACACTATGCTGTGAAGTTACTTTAGGATACGTCCTCCAACCGAGTCACCGGGCCCCTCTCCAGACCAGCACTCTGCATGATCCTTCCATGACGGGTCCTCCCCTGGGATCTTCTCGGTTGTCCAGCTTCTTCACTCAGGATAGACAGCTCAGGACCATTCCTCGGCTGCTGTGGTAGGCCCCAGACAAGCTTCTGGGCCCACCCATGCACCGCAGCGACGCGGGCCCCTGGAACAGAGGACCACGAGGTAGCACTCTAACGCATACCTGTCGGCCAGGAGGGCCAGCAGGTGGCTGTAAAACGACCCTAAAACATGGTGTCTGTCCCATAAATACCCTCTCCCAGAATCCCACTTGGAGGACCACCTCCACTGAGTTGTCTCCGGGACAGAAGAGCATCCATACGCTTTGACACGTTGCCTTTCCAACACTAGCCGATAGTAACAACGACACCCACCGGCCCAGTATGGAAACACATGCAACGTCAGCCAAGCTGGAACAGAGGCAAATCTAACTTCCCCTAACGAGCAATTTACTAAATTTACCTATCAGATGGTAGATTGCAAATCTACTAGCGCTACACCAGTAATACACTGTCTCACTCTGCTTGTCACATGCTCAGTTGCTTTCTGTTCTTGGCACTGTGCCTAAAACCAGAGCCACAAGAAGCCAATCAGCTGACAGCCTAAACATTTACTGCTGTTCAGGGGCTCTGGGCTTCCACAAAATGGCAGCCTCTAGCTAGAAGAAACATTATTTTGGTAGCATAAATAATAATGTGGAATGTATGTTCCTTTCTAAAGGAACATTATTTTTTTACCAAGTTGTTAAAGTGGTTGTAAACCCTGTTACACCACTTTTCACTACAGGTAAGCCTATAATAAGGGTTACCTGTAGGTACCTTGAATATCTCCTAAACTTGCACAGTTTAGGAGACATTCACTGTATTTGCATGTGCCGACGTCATTGACACATGCGCACTGAAGAAACGGCCTGCTCGTGCCGTTTCCTCAGTAGCCGTGCCGTGACCGCATGTTCGGGAGTGACGCAAACTCGGAAATAACTCCGAGAGACATGACGCCGGTCACAGCGATGTGAGGGGACCGCTGCAACAGCTTAGATCTAAGGTAAGTATTTCATAATGAGCTAGTATGCGATGCATAATAGCTCCTTATGCCTTTGTCTTGCAGGTTTTTTGTTTTTATTTATTTTATTTTTTTTTCTGAGTTTACAACCACTTCAAGGGTAAAGTTCTGCTTTAGGCACTGGTGGTGGCTGTCACAGATCAGCCAAAAAGTTCTACAGACGTGCTAGACTGACCTGTTACTATTTCAAATACACTAACAAATTGAAGCCAAACTGCAGCTCACACTGCTGTTACACAAGCAGTTTTTTTTTCTTTTGCAGTAAAGGTTTTACATAAATAAAAACAAATCATTGTAAGCACTCCTGTCAGTGGTAAATGGTTTATTTCAACACTTTAACTGCTACATTTGTAGGAAAGCATTTATTGTTAAAAAAAAAAACAAATAAAACTTACTAGCTGGATCACCAGGTGAAAATAAAGAGAAAAAAAGCATAAAAAAGGAAGTTAATGCAGCCACCACATCTAAGACCCCTTTCACACCAGAGCACCGCTAAAACCGTGCTGAATCGCCGGTCGTTTTTGCCCTGCTTTAGCAGCATTTTCAGGTTCTATCTGCTGTTTTTTTTTTAAGGTCACGTGACAACGTGGCCTTAAAAAAAAAAAACACAAAAAAAGACCCGTTTTGCGGCGCTTCCGAAACGCTTTTCAGGTGCTTTGGAAGCGCTGCCCATTCATTGCAATGGGCAGGGGCGTTTTGGGAGTGCTATTTACAGCTCTCCCAACCCACCCCAAAGATGCTGCTTGCAGGACTTTTTGTAACTTTTTTGTAACGTCCCGCAAGCACACCGCCGCCACCGCCAGTGTGAAAAGACCCATTGCAATGAATGGGAGGTGCTTTTCAGAGCGCTAAAACACCGCTAAAACAAGCGCTAAAACACCTGAAAACCACCTCAGTGTGAAAGTGGTCTTAGAATTAGTAAGCTACAGTATAATAAATGTTTTTTCTTTTTTTGTATTAACAAGATTTTATTTCATACCTTTGCACAGCACATAGTACATTTAACATGGAATAGTCTCCAAAACACAGAGGAAGAACATATACCGGTACTTCTAGATTGTAAGCTCTAACAAGCAGGGCCCTCTGATTCCTCTTGTATTATATTGTAAATGTACTGTCTGCCCTCATGTTGTAAAGTGCTGTACAAACTGTTGGCACTGTATAAATCCTGTATAATAATAATAATAATAATATACAGGTCTTATGTCATTGAAATCCAAGTAAATGAATTCCACAACAATATTAATGTAACCTTAACATCCTCATAAAAGTTCTAGAGTTCCATCTATATATGAGGCTTCAATTTATTCACCCACATGAAATACATGATCACGCATATCTTATAGGTAGGCAGTGAGTTGGGAAAGTAATGCTAGTACTAAAGGATCATATTTTCAAAAGTTTTATATATAGGTGGCCTAGATTGGCCTACTTGGAAATGGGCAATGGAAAAATAAAAAAAAAAGGGGGCGGGGGAGAATGGTATGGGTCAGTAGGGTTAAATGTGGGGGGGTTTATTACTGCTTAAAACGCTGTGCCCTAAACACATTGGTGTGCAAGCAGTATGGTGGGTGTATAATCCCTCCTCTTTCATGACAGTCATAACTCGTAAGTGTAGGAAATGGAGATCCTGCTATCAAACCTTCTACATGGGATCCCATGAATCTTACAAAAAATGTAAGGGCCACTTTTATCCTCTGAGACCATTATGCTATTGCCAAACAAAAAAAAAATCAGATTTTATCCCCTATTTTCTAAAGCAGACCCATTACCATTTAGATAAAAGCAAGCAATTCTTCCAACTGAGAGTGATTTTTGGATCATTCCCTTATACTAGAAGGTGAAAGTGAGCAGCTGTGGCTACCAAAGTTATTATTAATCACACAGGGTGAAGAGAGAATGGGTTCAAAATCAGTACAAGTTGCTGTCCGCACCAGATGAGGAACACAGTAGGTCTCTACTCTACTGCATGGACTGGGCAGTTTTGTTTTGGAGAGATGGCTGTCCATATTCTAGGATAAATCATAGATATATTCATTGTCACTTGATGCAGTACCCAAAAACAAAAATCTATTACAGCTTACCAATTCTTAATGGCTGCATTCATTTTCTTTTTTTTTAGGCTTTTTTCCTTTACTTTAATCTAATGATCCTGCTACTTCTTGTCTTATGTTGGTTCCACTCCATGTACAGAGCCACCCTAATGCCCTGTACACACGGTCGGATTTTCCGGCGGAAAATGTGTGAGAGGACCTTGTTGTCGGAAATTCCGACCGTGTGTAGGCTCCATCACTCATTTTCCATCGGAATTTCCGACACACAAAGTTTGAGAGCTTGCTATAAAATTTTCCTACAACAAAATCCGTTGTTGGAAATTCCGATCGTGTGTACACAAATCCGACGCACAAAGTGCCACGCTCAGAATAAAGTGCCATGCTCAGAATAAATTAAGAGACTAAAGCTATTGGCTACTTCCCCGTTTATAGTTCCGATGTACGTGTTTTTAATTCACCGCGTTTAGAACGATCGGATTTTCCGACAACTTTGTGTGACCATGTGTATGCAAGACAAGTTTGAGCCAACATCCGTCCAAAAAAATCCATGGATTTTGTTGTCGGAATGTCCGATCAATGTCCGACCGTGTGTACAGGGCATTAGGCTGCATTCACACTTCAGCATTTTGAATCGTGGACAGATTTGCCACGAATCTGCTCACGATTTGAAAGCGCCGATGTGTGAATGACAAATCATGGGACTCGCATTTGAGATGCCATTCATTTGAATGACACCTCAAATCATGGTGCGGGTCTGTCGTGATAAAAATTGCTCTGCAATCGCGGGAAGCATGACGCCCTAAAGTAGATCCTGAACTTTTTGGGGGCGACCTGCTTCCTGCGATTTATTGCGTGACAATCACGGCAGACCCGCACTGCGATTTGGGGTGTCATTCAAATGAATGGCATCTCAAATGCGAGTCCCGTGATTTGTCATTCGGCACTTTCAAATCTCGGGCAGATTCGCTGCAGATCTGCCCGCGATTCAAAATGCTGAAGTATGAATGTAGCCTTAAGCCTTGTACACACGATCAGATAGTTGGCAGGGGATTGTCTGTTGACAGATTGTTGTCCTAAAATCTGACCGTTAGTACGCTCATTCAGACAATTGTTGTCCAACTTTCGGCAACAAATGTTGGATGGCAGGCTAGTCAGGCTAGGCAGGCTAGTCTGTTGTCTGATTTTCCTATCGTCTGTACACAAGTCCGTCTCACAAAAGTTGAAAGTACAAACACGCATGCTTGGAATCAATGCTCACCAAACACGAAATTAGCAGAAGGGGCCCAAAGGGTGGCGCTCAAGAGCTGAAATTCCTTGTAGTACGTTACTACGTTCATGTTTGTTGGCCGACAATTGTGTACCGTTAGTATGCAAGACAAGATCCAGGCACACGCCCTTTGGACAAAAATCAGACGCTCGGTTGGCCAACCATCGGATTGAGGCTTTAGACATCAACATTGTCAGTCTGGGGGAAGGGTAGTGTTAAATGCCCTAGAAGATTTAGATAAATTTGGCTAACAAATTAGATTATCACTCTAGCTAATACTTTCTAAGCAGTTACAGCCTTCTCCTTTTGGGATAAAAATTGTACATTAATGAAGGCCTCTTGAGCCCCCTAGGGAAAGAGAGCCTTGACTGATGGGGGCATGGCTAGGTGTGTGACAAGGGGAACGATTGGTTGGGACATGGGGATGGCATGGGCCTGAGCTCAGGAAATCGTGTGCCCCAGGGAATTCTGGGTCTTTCGGAAGAGTCGTTGGAAGAGCTGCTGTGGACCCTGCACCTCTGCTATGAACACTGAATTTTTGCTGCCCGGGGCCACGAGCTGGCTCTCCAAGGACATGGTAACTGGTATTCTTACCCCTGAAATGTCCCCCCCCTTTTCCACCCCCCAGGTGCCCCAGGCTGCTCGGCCATGAGACGTACCTGTCCCCCCCTTCTTCCTCAGCCCCAGTCCCTCTAGGCCTTCCCCTGGAGATCTGGCTGCCACGGCCCCTGCGCTCCCTCCCTGCTTCTCCTCGCTGCCGGAGCACCCCCCGGCGGGTCCCCCCCCTATCTGTCTGCTCCGCTGGCCCGGATTCCTCTCGCCCGGCCCGCTCCAGGATCCCCAGAGTCACATGGCGTTGTGCTTGGGCTCCGCAGCCTGTCTCCCCCCCCTCTGGCTCCCGCTCGTCAGTACGAGCTCCTCTGGGAGCAACAGCCTGTTGCCATCCCTGCCCCGCCCCCCACCCCGCTCCACCGGCGATCGGCGGGGGGGCGCATGTAGTGTGTCCTGTGGTGTCAGATGCCGGGCACGCCAGCCCAGAGCTCTGGCACTGACCGCCCGTCCTCCTCCCTCCCCCGTGCAGCACGATTCGGCCGGAGCGTCACAGCCGGCGTAACTACCTGCGCCCAGCTGGGCAGGAGATTCAAATTCAGCTCCAGGCATCACAGCCTCTGCCAGGTCCCCTGTGCATCCACATCCCCCTGCACCCGGCTGGGTGGGGGATGGTGAAGCTGCACAGGCTGTTCACACCCCGCTGACCCCTGCCTTCATGCATCCCCCTGCACCCAGCTGGGTGGGGGATGGTGGGTCGACACATGCCGCTCACCCCTGCCGCTAACCTCTTCCATCCCGCATCCCCCTGCACCCCGCTGGGTGGGGGATGGTGGTGCTGCACATGCCGCTCACCCCCACCGCTGACCCCTGCCTTCACGCATCACCCTGCACCCCGCTGGGTGGGGGATGGCAGTGCTTTTCAGACTTCTCAGACCCCTGCCATCTCACATCTCTCTGCGCACGGCTGAGTGGGGGACGGTTGCCGGTGTTCTGCCATATAGTGTCCTCCTATCGGATAGTGTCCGCTCCGTACTGCGCAGGCGCAGCGCTTGCGCAGTACGGAGCAGAAGGAGATGCCGAAAATGTCCGAAGTTGATCAGCTGACCATCAGCTGTACACGGCGCTTCGGCAGTTCTTAGCGATGGCTGTGTAAGAGGGCCCCTCGCGGGCTCGCTTCGCTCGCCACGCTTCGCTCGCCACGCTTCGGGCACGGCCTCGCTGCGCTCGGCAACTATATATTCTCACTCTATGTCCACTTGGATAGTAGGGAATGATCCTGGACATAGGGTGAGAATAACAGCGCAGGCGCCGTGTACAGCTGACAATCAGCTGTTAAACTTCGGAGACTTTCGGCGTCTCGTTTGTCCTCCGATAGGGGACTGTATTTGACAAGACACCGGCTCCCATCCCCATCATCACTGATCTCTAACCATCAGCAGCTCCCTGCGCCCGGCTGGGCTGGAGCTTCCTTCCGGACGCCCACTGCCACAGCCTTGCCCCACCATCGCCCTGCGCCCGGCAGGGTGGGAGATTTCCATTGGGGGCCTGCCGATGTGACCTTGCACCTGCCTGCTGCATGGCACCATCTCCCTGCGCCTGGCAGGGCGGGAGATGCGCACGCCATGCCGGGGATGGGGCTGCGCCTGCTGCGAGCCCTCCATCCTGGGTTTCCGGCTGCTCCATAGGCTGCTTGGCTGCTGTCCTCGGCCCCTCGGGCTCCTCAGGGTCGGGGGCCGGACCACCCCCCTGGACCTATCCTTTCGCCAGCATCCTTCGACCTTGCTAGCCGTCAACATCCTTCAAGGTGATGGCCGTCACCGCCTCCTGACGGCTCCTCCCACGAATGATCCTGTACCAGGTGTTCCTCCTGGACCTGCTGTTGGTCACCCTTCTTCAGCTGCACACCCACGACTCAGTGAGTATGATTGTGATTTGATTTGGGGTAGGTCCGGTGATGCTGCCGTATCGGGTCCATCGGATGAACGCATTGTCATGGTCGTAAAATCGGTCCCGTCTCGCATGGGTGTCGGGTTCGGCATGTAGTCCGGCCTCTTCCGCGGGTGGTGGGTGCTTTGTGGGCGGTTTAGCCTACCGGCACGCACCTGTCAGAAGACTTCAAGGATAAAATCTGGTGATGCGAATTTATGGATTTCCTCACCTTAGCCCCCCCCACCGTAAAACGATCGACAAATCCCCTTGGTCCCTCCCCGACCATGAAACGATTGGAAAATCCCGTCGGGTTGACGTGGCAGTGTGAGCAGCTTCCTCGGACATTTAGGAACCGGCTGCCGGGGGGTTCTGTGCTTACGCCGGAGTGCCTTGCGAGCGTTTTCCAGAGTTAGTACATCATTTGTTGTTATCTTGATCACATTTGGGGTGCCATACAAGGCGTACAGGGACTAGTTTTCCACTATGACACGCAGTTTCACCAAAAAGAGGCTTCAAGGAAGGAGTTCTGCTTTGATTGCCAGGATGGTAGCCTATGGTTATTGCTTGCTCTTTCCCGGCTGGGGGCCAAGCTTGACATTTCTGAACCGGAAGACCCCAGTGATCGTCTTAGAGATGCTTCCCTGGTTAGACCGGTAACCCCCCTTTTCATAGAGAAGCCTTGTCCTTAAGGGATGGTTTAGACCGTGGTTTTTGGAACCCCCCCCTTTACTCCTTCGGGTGTGCTGACCATGGCACCGAATTTAAAAAATAAATAAATAAATCGCCCGTTCTGTTCAAGTCCGTGGTGGCCGAAAAACTCCAGAAGGAATTGGACTTGGGGCGCATTGTGGGTCCGTTTGGTCCCCCCCTTTTCCACAACCTGTGGGTTCCCCCCTCCTTGGTGTGGTCCCCAAGAGGGATAATAATAACAAAAAAAAAAATTTGCCTTATCCACCACTTGTCCTATCCTTCTGGCTCCTTGGTCTATGACGGCATCGACAAGGAGGAATCAAGGGTCCACTACGCCTCATTTGACAAGGCGCTCCACTTGATCAGGACGGCTTGTCCTTCGACCTCGCTGACCAAGGCGGTCATTGCGTCCGCCCTCCGCCTCCTCCCGGTCCACCCGAAATGCTTCCATCTACTGGGATGCTACTTTCAGGGAAGCTACTTTTTGACATGTGCCTTCCCATGGGCTGTACCTTTTCTTATTATTTCTTTGAACTCTCCAGTAGTTTTCTTGAACGGGTAGTTGTCCAGGCGGCTGGTTTGCAGTCCGTGTTACACTATTTGGATAACTTCCTCTTCGCGGGCCCATCTGACAGCTGTGAGCGCCATCCCGCTGTCAGCCGAAAAGACCGAGGGCCCTGTGACGGTTCTAGCCTTCTTGGGTATTGAAATCGACACCGTGGAGATGGTTTTCCAGCTGGCCAGGCTACTCTCCCTGGTTCGCTTGGCAATAGAAAGAAAGAAAAAAAAAAATCTGCAGTTGAAACAACTTCAGTCTTTGCTGGGTTAATTGGTCTTTACTTGCCGCGTCACGCGCATGGGATGGGCTTTCTGTAGATGTCTGGCATGGGCCACAAAGGGGGTGGCTTCCCCCCCACCATTATATCCGTATCACCAAGCCCATGACTTAGGGGATGTGGCTGTCCTTCCTCCAGTCCTACAACGCCATTGTCGACATTGAGCTGTGGGGCGAGCGGTTGCACAATCGATAGGTGGGTTTTTCTGGTCTGATAACATGAGCGTGGTGCAGGCGGTCAATCAACAGTCTGCCAGATCCCCTCTGGTCATGTCATTGCTGCGTTTTTTTGGTTTTAAAGTGCCTGCAGTTTAACGTTTGCTTTAGAGCTAGGCATGTCCCTGGAACTAGTAAATAGTGTAACCAGCGCACATCATATCTTAGTGTGTATTAAATATAAGTGATCCCGATAGTTATGACTACTATTGGTATACCACACTTAAAACCATTTCAATCCGGCCAAAAACTCATGAAAACGTTATTACTATAGACATATATTTAAAAAATCGTGAAATTGACTTATTTTCCTATATTAGGAACATTTAAATCCTATACTCACACCACGTGTTCAACAGTGAAACAAAACATGTGTTATTAATTACAATGTTACTTATGAAAATCAATCCGCGACAATGTAGTGATCACCCTGAAACATATGTTGCTAGTAACAATGTTACTTGTGACTATCAATTCGCAACAATGTGGTGAACACCATACATATCCAAATTAGTGCTAAAAATGTTTATCAGTGGGACACTTATTCCCCTTGAACATCTTAGATGTAGAAACAATGATCAGTCCTTGATGGAAATATGCTAGGTTGATATTAGCACCAATCTTCTTTATAGAAAGAGACACACCGATATTCCTCCTTTTCACAAATATGGTAAAAAAGGCCGCTTACCGGATCAGATGGATCTCAGGTTAGTGAGATCAGATGAGCATGTTGCATTAGCCTGCCGGCCTTAGATTATCACCTGGGCGTTTTCCTGGGAGATTTCCTCAGCCACTGTGCTCCAATTCACAGGCAGATCTGGGCGTTTTCCTGGGAGATTTCTTCAGCCACTGCGCTCCAATACACAGGCAGATCTATCCTCACTGATACAATGTATCCGGTTTCAAAATATTAGTTCATCCATACAGAACATACACCTCAGTGGGAATAAAACGAAAAGGGCTCCATAGTGCAAATGTGTTTTATAGATTTATTCAAAATCTCTTTCACAGTCACTTTAAAACAATTCTTTCCACTGCAAATGTTCACAGCAACACTCCACTGCACATCAGGAACTACAAATCAAAAAAACTCCCAAGTATACACCAAACGGAACTCAGATAAAAAAATGGGAACCAGATAAAAATTAGCTAAAAATCAGCATACATGCAGAGCGGGAGCAAACCGGCTGACTGCATGGAGAAAGACCAGACAAACGTGATGGCGTCACAGCCTCTAGCTCCACCCGACGCGTTTCCCCTAAACAGGCTTCCACTGGGAACGGAGACATGACTGAGTGCTGACACATCACGTTTTTATACTCATATGGCAGGAGACCCAGGAAGTGACATTCCCACATCCCCTTCCTGTGGTCACTTGATATAAAGTTATTTTTCCTTCAAAGACTGCTCTTTAAATATCAAAACTAACTACTTTTCTTCACCACTATATAGGGAAGAAAGAAATTAGCTCAAAAACAAGAAAAATTTAGAAAAATTTAAAAAATTTTAATTTCTTTTTTTTTTTATTAGAAAAATATTTTTCTTTCATATGTATAATTGGGCGTTCCTGATTCGCACTTCCATTTATTATACATATATCAACCTTTAAATGACATATATTACTATTAATCATCCTCTAGTTCACTTTTAATCAGCTCCTCTGTATGGTTATGCAGCAGTCTAACCAGAAAAATACAAAGGAACTTCACATAAGGAACCAGAAATTCTCTCCTAGCAGAGGATTAATATAACTTTTACATATACCCCTGACATTATCTTCAATAAAAACATAAAAATACAAAGGATCAATACAGATTCTCAAAAAATTCTTTATAAAAATTCTCAAAAAATTATTTTTAGAAATTATTTTTAGAAACTCGGAAGACTATCACCCATTATCTATTATCAATGTAGCAATTGATATCCCACTCCACGTTGAGTCCTAGGGGTCTATAACATTGGAGGTCATATATCCATCTGGTTTCATGGCGAGAGATGGACCTTCTCATATTGCTTCCCCTCCAATGGGGGGTATATTTTTCTATTGCTATTAGTTTCAAAAGTGCTGTATTCCTGTTGTGATGTATTCTAAAGTGTTTTGAAACACTATGTCCTACACTATGCCCCTTTAAGTCCAAAAAATCAAATAGGGGCCCCCCTAAAAACCAATATCAACAGTCACCCGTGAATCATTACCAAAAAAACAGAGATAAACTACAGGCTTCAGGCCCCATGAGAGAGAGTAGAGGTAATAGACCACCTTATACCCCTCTAGATAATCGCAACCAATATCCCCAGGGAAGAGCCAATATGGACTATATGGGGAGGTATGAGGATCCCTCAGCCATGAGACCATATGGAGATGAGCAGCAGGGGGGAACATGGGAGTCCCCCAACCCATCCTGGAGATATGGGGCTCCGGTTGAAAACCGATACTACCCCCTTAGGGAGCGATATGAGAGCTACAGAGGGGAGGAATCACCCAGAGGCAGTTATGGGGGTTACGGAAATTTCCATCCAGACCCTTTTGGGACACTACCTAATGTAGCTCCACTTAGGAATAAACCAGAAAGTTTTTTAGGAAAACACCCGGGCAAAAAAGGAAGACAAAAAGAGATGTAGGGGAGGAAAACAGAACACCCAAAAAAAGAAAGAGGTAGAGAATGGGGGGATCTTTAACTTAAGCGGTATAGAATTAACAGATACAGAGAAGAAGACATTGAATTTGGGTCTAAAATTTGCTCCTAAACAGAGAATAAGTAAATTTCAAATGTTTATAGATCTTCAAAAATATGTGAGAAAACTAAACATAAAACGTCATTTACTAACTAATCCCATCATACGAATTTCAGGGTCACAGCTGAATAGTGTACCAAGGAAGACAGGCCTTAGAAATGCGTCTCTTTTTAATCCTCCAGAGAAACCAGCTCCCAGTATAACAGTGTTCAAAAAGCTGATAATGCAAGATTTACAAAAGGTACAATTCAGGAATAATAAAGATACTAAACAAAATGAGATCGATAGAGGTATAAAAACATTGTGCGAGAAAAAACAACTAATAATATGCCCTGCGGATAAAGGGGGGGGAATTGTCCTTCTTAAGAAACAAGAGTATCTGGAGGAAATGGATCATTTGCTATCTGACAGGGAGACCTATACTATCCTGAGGCATGACCCCACGGTGGGATATAGGAAGCAATTGAATGTGATAATTCAGGATGGCTTCAAAAAAGGGGTCATCAGTAAAAAAGAGATGGAGTTTTTGATACCACTGGCACCTAAAATGGAGATTATTTATTACTTACCAAAAATACATAAGAACCCAGTGCGACCACCAGGCAGACCAATAGTGAGTGGTATAGACTCCCTCACTTCCAGAGTAGGTAAATTTGTAGATTTTTTTCTACAACCGCTTGTAACTAAAACTCCAGCCTTTTAGAAGGATTCGTCACAAATTATTAATGAAATGTCACAATTAAGAGTAGATGATGATACCCTATTAGTGACGGCAGATGTCTTATCACTTTATACCAACATAAGACATGATTTAGGATATTTGGCAGCCAGATATTTTATCGGTAAGGATGATTCCATTAAAGAGTCAACGAGAGACTTTGTTCTAAAGCTATTAAAATTTGCAATGGAACATAATTTCTTTTATTATAATGGCCAATATTTCCTACAGCGCACAGGCGTGGCTATGGGGGCTAAATTTGCCCCCTGCCTCGCCAATTTATTTATGGCGCTGTGGGAAAATGACCATATATTTGCGTGGGAATGTCCCCAGCTACTTTTCTGGCGAAGGTTTATTGATGACGCCTTCTTTCTGTGGAAGGGGGGCGCAGAGTCATTGAAGTTTTTTATGGCAAAAGTTAATTCCACCAAATGGGGCATCAATTTCACGTATGAATATAGTATAACTTCAGTCAACTTTTTGGATCTTACGATCACTAAAAATGAGGGACGATTACTCACTAAAACGTTTTTTAAAACAACCGATAGGAATGGTTACATTCCTATTGGGAGCTGCCACCACCCAAATTGGCTGAAAGCTATACCTAAGGTCCAATATCAGAGGGTGAGAAGAAATTGTTCCCGGATTGAAGACTATCGAGATCAAGCAGGGGTCTTAAAAAAGCGTTTTGAAGATAAGGGATATAGGTCCGATATATTGGAAGACGAGCTGGTTAAAATAGCCGATATTGAGAGAGAACAACTCCTGAAACCTAAAACCAATGTGAAGGAAGGCATAAATAAAGATTTTGAGTGGGCCTTCATCACCACTTTTTCATCACAGTACAGGTGGGTCAACAAAGTTATGAAAAAGCATTGGAATATTTTAAGGGGAGATGAAATTCTGGGCCGTATCCTTCCTGCCAGACCTAATATTATATTCAGGAAAAACCAAACACTGAAAGATAAATTGGCACCAAGTGCCATAGATTGTCCCCCTAAGATAAATCTAAAAGGGAATCTAAAAGGGTTTTTTCCCTGTAGGAGGTGTAAGGTATGCAAAACCTCCCAGACGATTAGAACCTCAACTTTCTCCTCTAATGTAACTACTAAAATATATGACATCAAGGATTTTATCACATGTAGCACAGTAGGGGTGGTCTACTTGCTAATTTGCCCCTGCGGGTTACAATACGTGGGGCGGACCACCCGGGCCCTCAACATCAGAATAGGGGAACATTTAGGAAATAGAAAAGTAGTTAGTTTTGATATTTAAAGAGCAGTCTTTGAAGAAAAAATAACTTTATATCAAGTGACCACAGGAAGGGGATGTGGGAATGTCACTTCCTGTGTCTCCTGCCATAGGAGTATAAAAACGTGATGTGTCAGCACTCAGTCATGTCTCCGTTCCCAGTGGAAGCCTGTTTAGGGGAAACGCGTCGGGTGGAGCTAGAGGCTGTGACGCCATCACGTTTGTCTGGTCTTTCTCCATGCAGTCAGCCGGTTTGCTCCCGCTCTGCATGTATGCTGATTTTTAGCTAATTTTTATCTGGTTCCCATTTTTTTATCTGAGTTCCGTTTGGTGTATACTTGGGAGTTTTTTTGATTTGTAGTTCCTGATGTGCAGTGGAGTGTTGCTGTGAACATTTGCAGTGGAAAGAATTGTTTTAAAGTGACTGTGAAAGAGATTTTGAATAAATCTATAAAACACATTTGCACTATGGAGCCCTTTTCGTTTTATTCCCACTGAGGTGTATGTTCTGTATGGATGAACTAATATTTTGAAACCGGATACATTGTATCAGTAAGGATAGATCTGCCTGTGTATTGGAGCGCAGTGGCTGAGGAAATCTCCCAGGAAAACGCCCAGATCTGCCTGTGAATTGGAGCACAGTGGCTGAGGAAATCTCCCAGGAAAACGCCCAGGTGATAATCTAAGGCCGGCAGGCTAATGCAACATGCTCATCTGATCTCACTAACCTGAGATCCATCTGATCCGGTAAGCGGCCTTTTTTACCATATTTGTGAAAAGGAGGAATATCGGTGTGTCTCTTTCTATAAAGAAGATTGGTGCTAATATCAACCTAGCATATTTTCATCAAGGACTGATCATTGTTTCTACATCTAAGATGTTCAAGGGGAATAAGTGTCCCACTGATAAACATTTTTAGCACTAATTTGGATATGTATGGTGTTCACCACATTGTTGCGAATTGATAGTCACAAGTAACATTGTTACTAGCAACATATGTTTCAGGGTGATCACTACATTGTCGCGGATTGATTTTCATAAGTAACATTGTAATTAATAACACATGTTTTGTTTCACTGTTGAACACGTGGTGTGAGTATAGGATTTAAATGTTCCTAATATAGGAAAATAAGTCAATTTCACGATTTTTTAAATATATGTCTATAGTAATAACGTTTTTCATGAGTTTTTGGCCGGATTGAAATGGTTTTAAGTGTGGTATACCAATAGTAGTCATAATTATCAGGATCACTTATATTTAATACACACTAAGATATGATGCGCGCTGGTTACACTATTTACTATATATTTTTTGGGTCTTTTGTATTTATGGACTAACACGAGCAGCAGCACAATTTTTTTATTTTTTGTATGTTTAGCGCAAAATCACGTTTCTTTATATATGTCCCTGGAACTGCTAATGATATTGCCGATGCTCCCTCTCGTTCAAAGCTCCATCCTTTCCGCGCTCTCACCCCGTCGGCTTCCCCGGAGGGCCTCCCCTGTCCGGCCTACTTGTGGAACCTCGTTTTCGAGGTTTGCCAGTCCTCTGGGTGTCGCCTTCCCTTCGGACGTGGGCGTCGTACTGCCGCGTGTGGGACAAATGAGTTCAGGCATCGGGCTGTCAGTTTTCCATCTCGTCTTCACAGGTAATACGCGTGGCTTTATTTTCTTACCTTGTTTATTTACTACAAAAGGTTCTTCGGGTTTCCATTTCTTACCTTGTTTATTTACTACAAGAGGTTCTTCAGGTTGCCACGGTTTTGTCGGCCATGCCTTCTTTGTCCTTCTTGGTTTCAGCTCCTTGGGTGGGAGGACATCACAAAAGCGTTTCCGACCCGTCGAGTCCTGCGGGGTTGGAGGTGTGCGACTTATTCCCCCGATTCCTGGCATCCGGTTTCCCTCCCTATTCTCTCCGGTATCCTTTCCCTGTTGCCGTCTGTTTGTTTCTCCATTTGAGACCCTTCTCTTCTGCATCGTGGGAGATTCCTTCATTTACTGGGCCGCACGTCGGGCAGAGGTTCGGAGCTACGGGAAGAATTGGGGTTTTACCTATAATCTCGGCCAGGTCCGCTGGCTTGGGGCTTCACGGTTTACGCTGGCCTCGGGTCCTTCCAGAGTGTTTACGCATTCAGGCCCACGTGTCTGGCCCCATCATCTTGATTCTTCACGCTGGGGGGAATTATGTGGGTTATACACGTTCTGTGACTTGATCTCTGCCATCAAGCGGGACATTGCTCAATGCTATGGCTATGCAGTTTACACCAATTTGGTGCCCATCTGGTCAGAAATTATGCCTCGCCTGCTGTGGGCAAGGGAATTACCTGCCCCCCCGGCTGGAACGCATCTGTCAGAAAAGTGTACGCTCAGGTCGTCAAGTTTGTTCAGAAAATAGGGGGTGGTTCGTCATCAGTCACAAGGATCTGGAGGGTAATAATGATGATCTGTTGAGAGCGGATGGCGATCACCTTAATGACATTGGCTTGGATATATTCAACCTTGGCCGGCAGCGAGGTGTGGAACAGGTGCTGGCTGTGGTGGCGCGCTCATTAGTTATTAACTGACGGGCGTTTGGCGGTTTTCTTTACCTTGCCAGCAGTTAAAGTTGCTGTAATGGGCTATGCCCTCGATGGAAAATTGGAAATAGGCTGTCTGTCCAGCACTTATGGTAAGGACAGGCCCCACTTCCCTCTTTTGGTTAAGTGCTCACAGTACGACTGTGACTGGTACTGGTTAAATATGTTCACCACTTCCCTCTTTTGGTTAAGTGCTCACTGTACGACTGTGACTGGTACTGGTTAAATATGTTCACATGTCATGTGTTGGAATTTAATAAAGCTGTGGCCTTGCCCTTTCCAACCTAATGGTTGTAAGTGTCATATTTAATGGAGTGAAGGGCAAGGGTGGTGGGGGATTTTATCCCTTGGTGTTACGTTAAGTGGGACCTAAGCCCATTGCGCCTCAGCAGTCATGAAGGCCTCTTGAGCCCCCTAGGGAAAGAGAGCCTTGACTGATGGGGGCATGGCTAGGTGTGTGACAAGGGGAATGATTGGTTGGGACGTGGGGATGGGATGGGATGGGATGGGCCTGAGCTCAAGAAATCGTGTGCCCCAGGGAATTCTGAGTCTTTCAGAAGAGTCGTTGGAAGAGCTGCCCACCCTCCCGCCCCCTTTTTTCCTATGTTTGGTATGTCACAGCTTGCTGCGGTTTTCTTGACCTTGCCAGCAGTTAAAGTTGCTGTAATGGGCTATGCCCTTGATGGAAAATTGGAAATAGGCTGTCTGTCCAGCACTTATGGTAAGGACAGGCCCCACTTCCCTCTTTTGGTTAAGTGCTCACAGTACGACTGTGACTGGTACTGGTTAAATATGTTCACATGTTATGTGTTGGAATTTAATAAAGCTGTGGCCTTGCCCTTTCCAACCTAATGGTTGTAAGTGTCATATTTAATGGAGTGAAGGGCAAGGGTGGTGGGGGATTTTATCCCTTGGTGTTACGTTAAGTGGGACCTAAGCCCATTGCGCCTCAGCAGTCATGAATAAAAGCTGAATATGGTAAGTACTCCTGTTAGTAATATATGGTCTCTCTCAACTCTCTGACACTTTTGCTGGACAGCTTGGTCTGTTAAATAAAGTTGAAAAATAACACTTACTGGGTGGATCAACAGGTAAAAATAACATTTTAAAAAGCCTAAAAAAACAAAACGAATGCAGCCACCACATTTAAGAAATCAAACTGCAATGTAGAATACATTTTTGCTTTTAGGTTTATTAGCACTTTATATTTTTAAATACCTTTAGATTCACAAAAGAAAAGGAACACTACCTTTGCCAATTCATTCTTTAGTTCTTCCTTCTCTTCCTCAGATATAATTTCAGCAAATTCAGCTTCGGTTGTTAATTCCTCATCTGTTTCCTGGAGTGGCTGAGTGTCCAGGAGATCTGTAAAGAAATAAAGCATACAAATTGTGCTTCAAATTGCAGTACTAATAACGCTAATACAAACTCCATGCCAGTACATTAAGGCAATCATAAGTAATGTTAAGCAAATTCTCATTTACTCTATGCTAGTCTTAAAATCGGACCCAAAATGTAATTTTTTACATTTTGGATATGTGGGAGAAGAGCTAGATCCTGTCAGGTTTTATTACTGTCTGTGGTTTGTGAGACTGCCCATTACAATAAGTAGGTAACCATCATCGACATTTGTGTTACCACCTTTTAACCACTTCAGCCCCGGACGATTTGGCTGCTCAATGACCAGGCCATTTTTTGTGATACGGCACTGCGTCACTTTAACTGACAATTGCGCGGCGTGCGACACTTTACCCAAACAAAATTTATGTCTTTTTTTCCCCACAAATAGAGCGTTCTTTTGGTGGTATTTGATCATCTCTGCGGTTTTTATTTTTTGCGCTATAAACAAAAAAAGAGCGACAATTTTGAAAAAAACACAATATTTTGTACTTTTTGTTATAATAAATATCCCCAATTTTTTTTTAAAAAAAGCTAATTTTTCCCTCAGTTTAGACTGATATGTATTCTTCTACATATTTTTGGTGGCGGTGATGTGCGATTTTTATCAGGACTGCGACATTATGGCAGACACATTGGACACTTTTGACACATTTTTGAAACCATTGACAATTATACAGCGATCAGTGCTTTAAAAATGCACTCATTACTGTGTAAATGTCACTGGCACGGAAGGGGTTAACACTAGGGGGCAATCAAGGGGTTAACTGTGTTCCCTGACTGTGTGTTCTAACTGGGGGGGGGGGGGGGGACTGACTATAGGAGATGACAGATTGTGGTTCCTAGCTATTAGGAACTCATGATCTGCCTCTCCTCAGCTTACAGAACAGGGGCCCCAGACGACGTCATTATATGATGAAACGTGCGTCGGGAGGAGCCGATGTGCTGATGTCATCGCGTGTGAGTCCGAGTGGACAGGCGTTCGTATTAGCCGGCCAGCTGTTATGTGTTTTTAACCTTGGAATTTGTAAGTGTTATTCTATTGTTAATAAAACGGTGATCCGTCAGTACTATGCTATGGTGCATTTTTTTCTATTCTGGGGAATATCTGAACAGTACCTGGAGTTGACTACCTATCTGAACCCAGGATTCAGGTGATCTGGGCTGATTGCTGACCACATCCCTAGGATCCTGCTGTGGCAATGGTTTCCTCTGTCCTGCAGGCTCTTATAGCTTGCCTTGTGGTAAGCGTGCATTCTGTGTGGTGTTTCACTTTGGTTACGGTGAATGATTTATTTTTCACTTAATATATCAGTATCTACACTTGGTATATGGAATCTGAGCACAATTTGTTTCCTACTAAAGGACATTTTTCAATTCTGATCATCTCCAGTAATAGGATTGTGTTTGCTTTAACAACGCTTTGATGAACTTTTTACTATATCATTGCTATTTATTTATTTGACTAATTTTGTTTAAGTTTAGCGCTGCTATATTCTTTCTATTACATTTTGTGCTTGTATCTCACTCTAGCAGCTGCTTTAGTTTGATGTATATGTTCCACTAGCGCGGTATATTTTTTCCTATTTTTGTATGTTACTCCACTTTTGTTGAGAAAAAAAAGAAAAAAAAAGTACATTGCAAGAATTTTACCAAATTTTGTTGAAGATTTCTACCTTTTGTTATTCTGAAGGAATAGCTTTTTGTCTGTGTTTATGTGCAAAGTGGATCTGTATGTGAGTGGTTTTAAAATAACCAGTCAACTGCTGCACCTGCAGGGCTCCAATGAGAAAATTGGTAAGGTCGGCATCCCTTTAGATGTGATTTCCCCTTTGGGGGTATCTCACCAAAAATTACATTTTTGTTGCAAAGGGATGCTCAAAATCTGACTTCTATCTTAGTGCAGACTTCTGGGAAAATCAGTGAGCCAATCATTTAAGCCTGAAATTACATATCTAGGGGATGTTCTGTACACCATCTGTGTATACAACACCTCCAGGTAGCCATATTGCATTTTACAGAAAATTACAGATCTGCAGACTAAAAGGGAAAAGTATTTATTTTTTTCCCTGTTTTATTGATTTTACATATACAGAGAAAACAAAACAGAAAAGTAAAGAACCCTCTCATAGGGGCCACACCTCAGTTGAAAGAAAAAATTGAAAGGTAATCGTCTAAACAACAACAACGTAGTGCTTATTGTAGTGCATAACTCTTGCAATATGAAAAAGTAGAGAAGAATCAGACCTGGAACCTGAGAACCACAATCAATTATCTAGTTATTCATGGGGGGAAAAGTACCGTAATTTTTAATAATATTTAATTACAATATGACGGGTCGCGATTGTATACGCTTTATAATTTTTTTTTTTTTTATTTACTAATTTTTTTCCCCACAAAAATGGTGTTACCCTTTAAAGACTCTGGTTTGCTTTAACATTTTGTTCTCCATATTACCGTTGTATTTTTGCTGGGTTTTCTAAGTTAAAATCCAAATTTGTTTCAGGCTGATCTCCAGGAAGATAAAAATATACACCGATGAATGTAAGTACTTGATTATGTTTGGATTTCAGACTTTTGTAATCCACTGCACTAAAGAAATTAGACTGGGAGACAGAAGATGAGTACTCAGTCAGGTTCTGATGCATGCACATGTACTGACAAGGAGCCTGCTGACAGGTGGAGAGAACAAAGGGATAGCCTCATCAGTCTACTGCTGCTCCTTCACTCTCCGGTTACAGGTTGAGGGAATAAAAAGCAACCAAATTGTATTCCTTAGAAGGAGCGAGTCTGGACACAAGCTTTGCTATGTTGGTTGTGTTAGTCCAGGTTGACATCTATGCGGCTGTGCTTGATGCGTTTTTCAGGCACATTTTTCAGTGCATTTTACGTTTTTTTTAAACCAGCATTTTTCATGTGTTTTGCATGCAGTTTTCATGCATTTTGCGTTTTTTTTTCTCTTTAAACGCACTGTAAAACACACTGTATATAGCTAGTTGCTAAGGAGTTGGAAAGGCGGCCGCCGCGTCCTTAGCAAGTCATCAGCTGTCAGTGGAAAGCTGAATGTAAAAAATAAAAATTTGCCGGCAAAAAAATTTGCGAAAAAAAACCAGCGTGGGGTTCCCCTCCAGGTCCATACCAGGCCCTTCAGGACTATTATTGATCCGGAGGGGACCCCCACGCCATAATTAAAAAAAAAATGGCATGCGGTCCCCTCAAAATCCATACCAGACCCTTATCCGAGCATGCCGCCCGGCAGGTCAGGAAAGGAAGGGGACGAGTAGCGCCCCCCCTCCTGAACCATACCAGGCTGAATGCCCTCAACATGGGGGCGTGGGTGCTACGCCCCCCACCCCAAAGCACCTTGCCCCCATGTTGATGAGGACAAGGACCTCTTCCCGACAACCCCGGCCAGTGGTTGTCGGGGTCTGCGGGCAGGGGGGCTTATCGAAATCTGGAAGCCCCCTTTAAGAAGGGGGCCCCCAGATCCCGTCCCCCCCATGTGAATGGTTATTGGGTAAATCGACGGGAAGAGACGGCTAGAGAAGACAGAGCTAATAATAAAGGAATTGTCAAAAACTGGCTCTTGTGTTCTAATTACATTTCACTGCTTTTTTGGTGAATGGTTAGGGGTCTCCTCCGAATCCATACTAGACCTGAAGGGCCTGGTATGGAGCTGGGGAGGAACCCCATGCCATTTTTTTTTTTTTGCAAATGTATTATTTTTTTTTTTTTACATTCAGCTTTCAGCGGATAACCCTGCTGACAGCTGATGACTCATTGGTTGCTAAGGACACGGTGGCCGGCTTCCCAGCCCCCTGATTAGCAACCAGCTATATACAGTGGTAAAATAAGAACCACAAAACACATTAAAAAATCGCACCAAAAATACACCACTTACGTTTCTGGTGCAGCTCCATTGAAGTCTATTAGCCACAAATAGCGGGGAAAAAAGTCCCCGACCCTTTCCAAAACGTACCGGCCGCAAAACACATATATGTGAACTAGTAACATAGGAAACCATGTTAAATGGACTGTAGTGCATTTCTGCAAACTGCAAAATGCACTAAAAAATGCATAAGTGTGAACATAGGGTAAATATTAAGAATCTTGTGAAAAAATCTCAGCTGTATTTAGTTTGCTTGGCATAAATCTTTAAAGAATAAAAAAAGCTAATATTTTCCAAAACGTAAAGTATATGCGAACCTTGTAAAACAACCAGTTCAGTTTAAAATATAAATGAAAGGCAAACTATTTGTGTATTGATATATCAAAAACATTATAAATAACTTTTTCTTACTTTTTTTTTTAATTACATGACCTCAGTTCTTAGCTACATAAGGGTCTTAAGCCTCATACACACGATAGGATTGTCCACCGGGAAATGTGCGAACACAGACTGTTGGCCTAAAGACCGACCGTTTGCATGCTCAACAATTGTTGTCAGATTTTCTACAGACAAACGTTGGATGGCAGGCTTAAAAATTTTCCGCGGTCAACGGTCAGTTGTCAGATTTTCCGATCGTCTGTACACAAGTGCGTCAGACAAAAGTCCAAAGTACAAACACGCATGCTCGGAATCAATGCTCACCAAACACAACATTAGCAGAAGGTGCCCAAAGGGTGGCACTAAAGAGCTGATAAGCCACGTAGCACGTCACTACATTCGTGTTTGTTTTCCAACAATTGTGTACTGTTTGTATGCAAGATAAGTTCCTGGCCAACGCTCTTCGGACAAAAGTCTGACGTTTAGTCTGCAGAAAATCCGATCGTGTGTACGAGGCTTTAAGCCCCATGCACACTATTGGATTTTCTGCAGATTATTGTCTTCAGATTTACAAAAATCATGTAGTACAAGGGCCTGCCTGATTGCATACAAATTGAAACTGTTAAGGTTTGACCTCATATTCTATGGTTTTGGTAAATCTGAAGACAAAATCTGCAGAAAATCTAAAAGTGTGTATGGGGCTTTAGAGAGGTGGGCACGGAGAATAGAGAGTACACTGATCTTCCCAGTGAATGGCCGTGCAGGGGAGCTTGTCAGCACAAGTGGAGGACATGCAGGCTAAGCTCCCAGCACAGCCAGAAAACTGACCAGCTACTTTTAACACAAGTACATGGAACAAAATACACATATCAGTAATATGAAATGTTGGGGTAATAAACAATTTAAAGTAGAACTAAAACAATACTTTTTTTTATATTGGAAAGAATAAGGGAGGGGTATAACCACTGTCATTTTTTTTTTAAATATCTGTGCCCCATTGGGGGAGATTTCCCCTCGTTTTGTGTCCCATAGCTCAAACAGGATGTGAGAGGAAATTCCTCCAAAGCGAGGGAATCCCTGGTTATCACCAGGTTGGTAACAACACAATAATTAGGATTTTCTTTCACTATCACTCTTGATAATTATACACAGGAGAAAGTGAATCTACCTAACAGGGACACAGACAGCAATAAAAACCTACCATGTGTTCTATTCCTCTCCACTCTATCTAAACCTAAAAGAAAAACATTTTGCCTTTAGTTACATTTTAATTTTTCAGATTTCTCTCATGGAAATAATACATGTACCCTCTATGGACCAAGAATTGTGGAACTACATGTCCCTTGAGGCATTGTAAAACTCTGACATTCACAGACATGACTAGGCATGATGGGAATTATAGTTCCTGAACAACTGGAGGGCCATAGTTTGGCATCCCGAATCAGAGCTTCTGCCCAACAAAAATTCTCATCTGTCTAGAACACAAGTAGGATGAGGAAATTTCTATTGAGACTTCCGGAAGTTTCAGAGTAATAAAAAGTTTTGTTTTTGCTATAAAGTCAGAAAAGTTTAAAAATGTAAGTACTGTTGGATACATTTGCTAATTTATTCAAGTGTTAGTTGCATGTTTTTACCCAAACAATGGCGTTACTATTGTTATTTTATAATCATTTTTATCAACATGGCCTTCTTCTTATTCACCACCTTATTTTTGTGTGCATCTCATGAGAAAATACTCATGCCAAACAAAACAAATATTTTGCCATGGGTATAACATTTAATTGTAGACATTTAACAACAGGTGCCTGCCTGTACCGATATCATCTGAGCAGCCAAGGATGCCCTAATCTTGGGAAAATTTATTTTGCATATCCTAAAAATATTTTAATATTTTAAATCTTTAATTAGAAAAGTTTAATGCTGACACACCGCTCATGCAGCACACAAATGGAGGGCCCTGTCACACCGAAGAACTAACAATGAGGTATAGGCTGTACGGTGAGGGAAAAAAGTATTTCATCCCCTGCTGATTTTGTTTGTTTGCCCACTGACAAAGAAATGATCAGTCTATAATTTTAATAGGAGGCTTATTTTAACAGTGAGAGACAGAACAACAACAAAAATATGCAGAAAAACATATTTCAAAAAAGTTATAAATTGATTATCATTTTAATGAGTGAAATAGGTATTTGATCCCCCTATCAATCAGCAAGATTTCTGGCTCCCAGGTGTTTTCTATACAGGTAACAAGCTGAGATTAGGAGCACCCTCTTAAAGGGAGTGCTCCTAATCTCAGCTTGTTACCTGTATAAAAGACACTTGTTCACAGAAGCAATTAATCAATTAGATTCCAATCTCTCCACCATGGCCAAGACCAAAGAGCTGTCCAAGGATGTCAAGGATAAGATTTTAGACCTACACAAGGCTGGAATGGGCTACAAGACCATCGCCAAGCAGCTTGGTGAGAGGGTGACAACAGTTAGTGCGATTATTCGCAAATGGAAGAAACACAAAATAACTGTCAATCTCCCTCGGTCTGGGGCTTCATGCAAGATCGCACATCATGGAGTTTCAATGATCATGAGAATAGTGAGGAATCAGCCCAGAACTACATGGGAGAATCTTGTCAATGATCTCAAGGCAGCTGGGACCATAGTCACCAAGAAAACAATTGGTAACACACTACGCAGTAAAGGACTGAAATCCCGCAGCACCCGTAAGGTCCCCCTGCTCAAGAAAGCACATGTACAGGCCTGTCTGAAGTTTGCTAATGGACATCTGAATGATTCAGAGGAGAACTGGGTGAAAGTGTTGTGGACAGATGAGACCAAAATAGAGCTATTTGGCTCTTCTGTACCTCCTGCCAAGAACTGCCATGCCAGTCTCGGGTCCTCAGGATTGAAAGTGAAAATTGCAAAAAAACTGTTCTTATTTGATCTTTTAATGGGCTACTTGTCATTTTTAGCTGGAGTTCTGATTTATGTTGTAAATACTAATCTTTCATTTGCTAAGATCTCATACACCAAAGACCAGCTCATCTCTGCCAAAAGATACCTCTGCCAGGATCCCAGGATTGAAATATATCTTCTAATTTTTCTGGTTATTTGCTTTGAGATATAAGTTATTTTGCATATCTGTAGACAACCCATGTTTAGAAACTGACAAAAACTGTTATATTTAGAAAGCTAAACATCTTAGAACCTATATAAACTTTTTTTTTTTTACCAGTTTTTTTTCTTTAGGCTGGGTTCACACTATTGCGAAATGGATGCGGGTTTTACCCGCATCCAATTTGCATAGCAGGAGATTGTGACTGGCTCTCTATGGAGCCGGTTCACACATCTCCGGAGCGGCTTTGGTGCAAATTGCACAGGAGTCCTGTGTGTCTTTTAGTCTGTTTCAGGTCCCAATTCAGGCAAAAATTTGGGCTGAAATCGGACCTGAACTAGTGAATGGAGATGCACCGGACCCAATTGCTGTGAGCCGCTCGGGCATAGGTGTGCGCAGCCTAATGCATTAGGGTGTGCACCCTTAAGCTCAAACGTACATGCATGTGTATGTATCTACATATATATGACCCTGGCACATTGATCTCCCTGCTGGCACAGTGAAAGAGAAAAGGATAAACACTTCTCTTATGGCAGAGCCGGTAAGAGGGAGATCTTTCCCATGTTCCTGTTGCTACACAGAATGATAACAATAATGCGCATGGGGGGATTAGGGTGTGCCTGGGCACACCCGGCACACCCTGTGCGCACACCTATGCGCTCGGGGCTCTAGTGTGAACCCAGCCTTAAGGAGCAGTTCCAATAAAGTAAAAGTAATCAGTGAGATACTTATAGTACTCACATTTTGTTTTTTACATATGGTTTTCTGTATGTGAAAGACAGTGAGGAGTCTACACTGGGTGTGTTTGGGTATAGGTCTGCCACATCTTACACAGGTTTGCATATCATCAGAATACTAACATAACAGACTAGAGTGAACTTGTACACTTTAGCTATGTCTAGATGAAAAACAAAAAAAGTACTGAAGGTAGGTTGTGCTTCCTCTGTATACATTACAGGGCTTGATTTTCTATTTTCACGAAGATGCATCTTTAAAATACCAGTTATGGTAAAATATGGTCACAGTAAAATGAACATGGGTAAATTCTAAAATACCATGTGACCGAATACAAAATGATTTCCACATTATCCCACACTGGCGCTTGAAATGGAAGCAGACATGATTTGTAATTGTTTTTGGCTGAAAATATATTGGGAGATAGCTAATGCAACACTAAAGCAAAGCAAATTCATACATTTGAGCTTTATTGTTTAGCCATACCACCCACATATTAAATTCATTTCAGAACTAATGCAATTAGTCATTTTAGTTTTCAGTACGTAAACACTTTGGTAGGGTGAGGAAATAAGTCAGTAAGGGTATTATTGTAAGAAAGTGAAGATGCCTTATAGCACTTAATTATATTCCTATTAAATTAAAAGGCTTATTTTTTACTTAGCATGTTATTTTAAGATAAGTAAGATCCCACTTTAGCTGTAACCTGACACATACCCTTCCAATATACACACCTTTGTCAAAAAGATATACATCTTCAAATGCAGGGGCATACATATCAATGTTTGGACATGTACTAAATTTGTACTTTCGTGAATTATGTACAAAGAAATCAACATGAATTCTCTGTTGATATCTCAGAATTTTAGGAGTAAACCCAATGGTATGTCTACAATTTTTTGCGATGCATTGTCTTTTTAGTGGTCTACACCAACCATTGAGATGATTTTAGATCTTACGCTCCATAGTATAGACTTCTTGTTTACTAAAAACTTGGGCTAGACACTGATACAGCAAGTTCTGCAGCAGTAATATTTCACCCTGATCTGAAGAGGTGAGCATGCAGTATTGTGTAAAACAAATCAAAAACACAAAAGAAGAGAGTGCAACACTGCTCTAGTGTAACTCAGCTTTAACATTGTAAAATTAAAAACACTACAATGGTCAAACTCACATTGTGTGAAGATTCATACAGCATAAGGAGTCCACTTTGGCCGCACTCCTGTATATCACCTCAAGATCCCAACAGGGGAGCGGGGGGAGCCGTGGACGCGCAATCTAGCTACCCAGATGCTGGTAGCACATCCAAGGCTGTCCGCCACCACGCTCGTCGTGCAGATCCTAATGCCATTTCTCAGTACTACTACCTCAGTTTATCCGTTTCCTTACCAATCAGGTCATAATCTGACCAAATATTAAACCTGAGTCATGGCACAGTCTCCTTCCTCGCCACCCAATTCCACTAGACACTCACACAGACTCATGGACAGAACTAGCAGAAGCAAGTCAGTTTTTGGCCCCGAACAATATGATGAAAAAGAAACCCTGAACCATTCATTCCGTAAGTTAGAGAAACTCATGGCTGCTGAAACCCGATTTTGGTGGGACCTAGCCTCCCTTGAAGAATACCTCAAGGAAAATAGGATCCTAAGAGGTCTGAGAATCAAGAAATTCCCCTCTTTCAGTGCATTTTTATAGCACTGATCGCTGCATAAATGTCAATGGTCCCAAAAATGTGTCAAAAGAGTCCAATCTGTCCGCCGCAATGTCGCTGTCCCACTAAAAATCACAGATCGCCGCCATTACTAGTAAAAAAGTTAAAAATGCCTTAAATCTATCCCCTCTTTTGTAGACACTATTACTTTTGTGCAATCAATATACGTTTATTGTGATTTTTTAACGAAAAAAATATGTAGAAGAATACATATTGGCCTAAATGAATGAAGACATTTTTTTTTAAATTGTCGCTCTGTTTTTTGTTTATAGAGCAAAAAAAAAAAAATGCAGAGGTGATCAAATAACACCAATAGGAAGCTCTATTTGTGGGAAAAAAAGGACATTAATTTTGTTTAGGTACAACGTTGCACGGCCGCGCAATGGTCAGTTAAATTAACGCAGTGCCGTATTGCAAAAAATGGCCTGGTCATTAACTGCTTCAGCCTCAGAAGATTGTACCCCCTTCCTGACCAGAGCATTTTTATCGCTTTGGCACTGCGTCGCTTTAACTGACAATTGCGCAGTCGTTCGACGCTGTACTCAAACGAAATTTGTGTCCTTTTTTTCCCACAAATAGAGCTTTCATTTGATGGTATTTGATCACCTAACACAAAATAAGAACGACAATTTTGAAAAAAAAACAATATTTTTTACATTTTGCTATAATAAAAATTGCCCAAACGTTTTTAAAAAAAACTAATTTCTTCATCAGTTTAGGCCAATATATATTCTTCTACATGTATACATATAAAAGATCCTGTGAGCCTCCTCTGATTATAAATTGGCTAAATGGCACAGTGAAACAGCTGCAAGCGTTAAACACGTCTCATAAAAACATGCAGATAAAAGCAGAAATAAATATATACACTGCACCTTCAAATATACTCTTCACATTATACAGTGGGGACGGAAAGTATTCAGACCCCCTTAAATAAGTAGATCACGCCCTCAGACGAAGTGAAGAAGTGACGAAACGCGTCAGAGACGTGATCTACCGGAAGTGACGTGTGCGCTCCATGGACCGAGGAGGAACCAGGAAGTATATCGCTGCTGTTGCACACAGCGAACGCTTCTGTCGGCTTTCCGTTGACCAGGAGATCTCACATGCACAGTGCACTTTACATTTTGCTCTATTTTTATTAGTTTCTGGTACGCATATTCATATGGGGGAATGTTTTGGATGAATAAACTTTTTGAGCAATATTACACTATGTGGACATTCCATTCCTCCCATATGTTTTACTGGAGCTACAGAGAGCGTGACTGACATCTGGTGGACGTTTAGAACTATTATTATTATTCAAGGCTCTTTATTGCTGTATTTCTGGTGTGTGCATCCCCATAGGGGAGGTTCTCCTCACGTGGTGAAGTGTTTGGTGGAAGGCCTCCTTTACAGAACACAGCTGAAGCTATTGTAGATCTCTTCTGCTACCGCGTATCTTCTCATATAAGGACTGTATATGAAAGCATGTCCTTTAGATTTGGACATGAAGCGCTGCTGCAATATTTAAAGGGACTATTTAAGACTTTTACTATTACCAATTAAGCATCTCTGGAGAAACCTAAAAATGGCTGTCCACCAATGTTTATCATCCAACCTGACAGAACTGGAGAGGATCTGCAAAGAGGAATGGCAGAAGATCCCCAAATCCAGGTGTGAAAAACTTGTTGCATCTTTCACAAAAAGACTCATGGCTGTATTAGATCAAAAGGGTGTTTCTACTAAATACTGAGCAAAGGGTCTGAATACTTAGGACCATGTGATATTTCAGTTTTTCTTTTTTAATAAATGTCAACAATTCTGTGTTTTTCTGTCAATATGGGGTGCTGTGTGTATATTAATGAGGAAAAAAATGAACTTAAATGATTTTAGCAAATGGCTGCAATATAACAAAGAGTGAAAAATTTAAGGGGGTCTGAATACTTTCCTTCAACACTGTATATATGTGATAACCAAAGTGCAAATATGCATGTGAGTCACACACCGTGATACATCCAGTAACTAGTGACTGTAAAAAGTGACAGTAGTGCAACAGTTATAAATACTTAAAAATGAACATATAAATGAAAATAATCACAATAAGCCGCAGTGATCCATGCGAATTTTGCACTGACTACTAATTTCTTTTCTACCCTGATACATGAACAACTTTGCTCGTCGTTCTACCCTTAAGAAACACTTCCTTAACACAGACCTGGAATCCACCGACCCCACTCTAATACCTCCATCTGGTAATCCCCCTTCGGATGGTACTAAGTTCAACTTTCAAGATTTCTGTTTTATCCATGACATGAATACATTAGACATTTCTGGATACTCAGGTATCTGGATAGATGACAGAATCAAAACACCAGACCGCCTCAACATCTCCTACCACGGTAAATCCGACTTTTATCCATACAAACTAGGGGCAAACAAATGGATATCTTTCAAAGATCCATTGAACAAGATCTCATGGCCCTGGCTAGGTCGACAAATACACCCATGAACAACACGTCAAAACATTGCCAAAATCTTACACAGAAAAAAAAGGACACACCTGAAAAATTTACAGGGCAACACCAGCATTGTCATAAAAAATTCTGACAAGGGAGGAGCAGTAGTCATACTGGATGCCCAGGATTATCTTAGGGAAGTGGATAGACAACTTTCAGACACAAATACCTACACCTGTATATCTTCTGATCCCACCCATATCTACACACAATGTCTAAAGCATATATTAGATGAAGCTATCTCCATTGGCATTTTGAACTCTTCAGAGGCTACCAACCTTATCCCCTCCCATCCTGTCACACCAATATTCCATTATTTGCCCAGGACTCATAAAAATGATGTCCCATTCAAGGGTAACCTATTGTGGCCAGCATTGGCTCCCTTGGTGAACCTTTGGGCAACCTCAGACATTTTGTTACAACCTCTAGTCATTAGGATACCTTCTCATCTCTGGGATACAAAACACACCATACAGCAGGGGCGTTGCTAGGTCTACAAAAGATCTGAGGCTAGAGCCCATAGCAGCAAAGTAATGAAAGTCATATGCTTGGGCATACACATGTATATAATATGTGTGTGTGTGTGTATATATAACATTACATCAGGGTCCTCAGGTCCTCAGAGAGCCTCCCCCTTACATTGGGGTCACCAGAGAGCTTGTCACATTACCTGCCACAAGATGCAGATTGTCACTTGCCACGTCACCTACCACCAGATGCGGATTGTTGCATACAGTGAGGCTAGGGTATATAGAAGAGAGGCTAGTGTATACAGAGAGGCTAGTGTATACAGAGAGGCTAGGGTATACAGAAAGGCTGCGGTATACAGAGAGGCTGGGTATATAGAGAGGCTATTGAATATACAGAGAAGCTAGAGCATATAGAGAGGCTGGGTATATACAGAGAGGCTGGGTACATACAGAGAGGCTGGATATACAGAGAGGCTGGGTATACAGAGAGGCTAGGTATACAGAAAGGCTGCGGTATACAGAGAGGCTGGGTATACAGAGAAGCTGGGTATATAGAGAGGCTGGGTATATACAGAGAGGCTGGGTATATACAGAGAGGATGGGTATATACAGAGAGGTTGGGTATATACAGAGAGGTTGGGTATATACAGAGAGTCTGGGTATATACAGAGAGTCTGGGTATATACAGAGAGGCTGGGTATCTATGGAGAGGCTGGGTATAAACAGAGAAGCTGGGTATAAACAGAGAGGCTGGGTATATACAGAGATGTTGGGTATATACAGAGATGCTGGGTATATACAGAGATACTGGGTATATTACAGAGGCTGGGTATATACAGAGATGCCTGGTATATACAGAGAGGCTGGGTATATACAGAGATGCTGGGTGTATATAGAGGTGCTGGGTATACAGAAGATAGGCTAGTGTATATACAGAGAGGCTGGGCATACAGAGAGGCTAGGTATATACAGAGAAACTATTGTATATACAGAGAGGCTGGGTATACAGAGAGGCTAGTGTACATACAGATAGGATAGTGTATTTACAGAGAGGCTAGTGTATATACAGGGAGGCTGGGTATACATAGAAGCTGGGTATATACAGAGAGGCTGGGTATATACAGAGATGCTGGGTATATACAGAGAGATTAGTGTATATACAGAGAGGCTGGGTATACAGAGGGGCTAGGTATACGGAGAGGCTGCGGTATACAGAGAGGCTAGTTATATAGAGAGGCTATTGAATATACAGAGAGGCTGGGTATATACAGAGAGGCTGGGTATACAGAGAGGCTAGGTATACAGAGAGGCTAGTGTATATACAGAGAGGCTAGTGTATATACAGAGAGGCTGGGTATACAGAGAGTCTAGGTATACAGAGAGGCTGGGTATATACAGAGAGGCTGGGTATATACAGAGAGGCTGGGCATACGGAGAGGCTGTGTATATACAGAGAGACTATTGTGTATACAGAGAGGCCGGGTATACAGAGAGGCTAGTGTACATACAGAGAGGATAGTGTATATACAGAGAGGCTAGTGTATATACAGAGAGGCTGGGTATACAGAGAGGCTAGGTATACAGAGAGGCTTCAGTATACAGAA
The DNA here is from genome assembly GCF_042186555.1 of Aquarana catesbeiana. NCBI lineage: Eukaryota > Metazoa > Chordata > Amphibia > Anura > Ranidae > Aquarana > Aquarana catesbeiana. The sequence continues at coordinate 399,155,807 of NC_133327.1, read as the reverse complement.
AGGCTGCGGTATACAGAGAGGCTAGTTATATAGAGAGGCTATTGAATATACAGAGAGGCTAGAGCATACAGAGAGGCTGGGTATATACAGAGAGGCTGGGTATACAGAGAGGCTAGGTATACAGAGAGACTAGTGTATATACAGAGAGGCTAGTGTATACAGAGAGGCTGGGTATACAGAGAGGCTGCGGTATACAGAGAGGCTGCGGTATACAGAGAGGCTGCGGTATACAGAGAGGCTGCGGTATACAGAGAGGCTATTGAATATACAGAGAAGCTAGAGCATATAGAGAGGCTGGGTACATACAGAGAGGCTGGATATACAGAGAGGCTGTGTATACAGAGAGATTAGTGTATATACAGAGAGGCTGGGTATACAGAGAGGCTAAGTATACAGAAAGGTTGTGGTATACAGAGAGGCTGGGTATATACAGAGAGGCTGGGTATACAGAGAGGCTGGGTATATACAGAGAGATTAGTGTATATACAGAGAGGCTGGGTATACAGAGAGGCTAGGTATACAGAGAGGCTTCAGTATACATAAAGGCTGCGGTATACAGAGAGGCTAGTTATATAGAGAGGCTATTGAATATACAGAGAGGCTAGAGCATACAGAGAGGCTGGGTATACAGAGAGGCTAGGTATACAGAGAGACTAGTGTATATACAGAGAGGCTAGTGTATATACAGAGAGGCTGGGTATACAGAGAGTCTAGGTATACAGAGAGGCTGGGCATACAGAGAGGCTGGGTGTATACAGAGAGGCTGGGTATATACAGAGAGACTGGGTATATACAGATATACAGAGAGGCTGGGTATATACAGAAAGGCTGGTATACACAGATAATCTGGGTATACAGAGATGCTGGGTATATACAGAGAGGCTGGGTATATACAGAGAGGCTAGGTATACAGAGAGACTAGTGTATATACAGAGAGGCTAGTGTATATACAGAGAGGCTGGGTATACAGAGAGTCTAGGTATACAGAGAGGCTGGGTATATACAGAGAGACTGGGTATATACAGATATACAGAGAGGCTGGGTATATACAGAAAGGCTGGGTATATACAGAAAGGCTGGTATACACAGATAATCTGGGTATACAGAGATGCTGGGTATATACAGAGAGGCTGGGTATATACAGAGAGGCTGGGTATCTATGGAGAGGCTGGGTATATACAGAGAGGCTGGGTATATACAGAGAGGCTGGGTATCTATGGAGAGGCTGGGTATATACAGAGAAGCTGGGTATAAACAGAGAGGCTGGGTATATACAGAGATGCTGGGTATATACAGAGATGCTGGGTATATACAGAGATACTGGGTATATACAGAGGCTGGGTATATACAGAGATGCCTGGTATATACAGAGAGGCTGGGTGTATATAGCGATGCTGGGCATATACAGAGAGGCTGGGTATACAGAAGATAGGCTAGTGTATATACAGAGAGGCTGGGCATACAGAGATGCTGGGTGTATGTAGAGATGCTGGGTATATACAGAGAGGCTGGGTATACAGAAGATAGGCTAGTGTATATACAGAGAGGCTGGGTATACAGAGAGGCTGGGTATATACAGAGAGGCTGGGTATAAAGAGAGGCTAATGTATACAGAGAGGTTAGTGTATATACGGAGAGGCTGGGTATATACAGAGAGGCTGGGTATATACAGAGAGGCTGGTATACAGAGATGCTGGGTATATACAGAGAGGCTGGGTATAAAGAGAGGCTGGGTATACAGAGAGTCTAGGTATACAGAGAGGCTGGGTATATACAGAGAAACTATTGTATATACAGAGAAGCTGGGTATACAGAGAGGCTAGTGTACATACAGAGAGGATAGTGTATATACAGAGAGGCTAGTGTATATACAGAGAGGCTGGGTATACAGAGAGCCTGGGTATACAGAGAGGCTGGGTATACAGAGAGGCTGGGTATACAGAGAGGCTGGGTATATACAGAGAGGTTGGGTATAAAAAGAGGCCAATGTATACAGAGAGGCTGGGTATACAGAGAGGCTAGTGTATATACAGAGAGGCTAGTGTATATACAGAGAGGCTGGGTATATACAGAGATGCTGGGTATATACAGAGAGGCTGGATATATACAGTGAGGCTGGATATATACAGTGAGGCTTGGTATATACAGAGATGCTGGGTATATACAGAGATGCTGGGTATATACAGAGAGGCTGGGTATATACAGAGAGGCTGGGTATAAACAGAGAGGCTGGGTACTGTATATACAGATATGCTGGGTATATACAGAGATGCCTGGTATATACAGAGATGCCAGGTGTATATAGAGATGCTGGGTATATACAGAGAGGCTGGGTATACAGAAGATAGGCTAGTGTATATACAGAGAGGCTGGGCATACAGAGAGGCTAGGTATATACAGAGAAACTATTGTATATACAGAGAGGCTGGGTATACAGAGAGGCTAGTGTACATAAAGATAGGATAATGCATATACAGAGAGGCTAGTGTATATACAGAGAGGCTGGGTATATACAGAGAGGTTGGGTATAAAGAGAGGCTAGTGTATACAGAGAGGCTAGTGTATACAGAGAAGCTGGGTATACAGAGAGGTTAGGGTATATACAGAGAGGCTGGGTATATACAGAGAGGCTGGATAAATACAGAGAGGCTGGTATACACAGATAATCTGGGTATACAGAGAGGCTGGGTATATACAGAGAGGTTGGGTATATACAGAGAGGCTTGGTATATACAGAGAGGCTGGGTATACAGGGTATACAATCTGGGTATACAGAAAGGCTGGGTATATACAGAGAGGCTGGGTATATACAGAGAGGCTGGGTATATACAGCGATGCTGGGTATATACAGAGAGGCTGGGTATATACAGAGAGGCTAAATATATACAGAGAGGCTAGATATATACAGAGATGCTGGGTATCTACAGAGTGTCTGGGTACATACAGAGAGGCTGGGTATATACAGAGAAGCTGGGTATAAACAGAGAGGCTGGGTATATACAGAGATGCTGGGTATATACAGAGAGGCTGGGTATATACAGAGATGCCTGGTATATACAGAAACGCTGGGTATATACAGAGAGGCTGGGTATATACAGAGAGGCTGGGTATACAGAAGATAGGCTAGTGTATATACAGAAAGGCTGGGTATACAGAGAGGCTGGTTATACAGAAGATAGGCTAGGGTAGTACAGAGTTTCCCCCACTCCCCCTCCTCCATTGTCTGCACTCACCTGCTCCGGAGCTCAGTGTGAGAAACTTCCTACCAACTCTATGATATGGCCGAAACAAGGAGGAGACTCGCTCTCACACTCATCTCCCTTCTCTGGCTGTCACTGAAGCATGGACGGAGAGCAGACTCAGTGAGAGTGCCACGGCTGTGCAGGAAAGGAATTGTTGTGTCAGGCAGCCCAGGACACTCTCGTGGTAGGGCCAGCCCTGGACTCGGGTCTATGGGCCCCAGATTAGGGGCTCTAGCCTAGAGATGTGAAGGCCCGGAAAAAAGAAGGAAAAATTTGGAAAAAAAAAAACGTTTTTTTTCCAATTTTTTTCTGAAGGCTTTTTTGTTTTTTTTTCCAAAAAATTGGAAAAATTGAAAAAAAAAAAAAAATTGTGGAATATTTTATTTTAACATGATGAATAAAATATTTTAAGACAGGGTGTTCAAATATTTTCCAAATAATATCTTAAAAAAAAAGTATGATATCAGATTATTCTAATTTCTGTGCACTGAGTGAGGACAAGCAAGTCCTAGGTAACAAACTGAACCCTCCAATGCAAGAACAGTATGCATTTCTTCCTTTAGGAGGTACTGTGCTACTATTGTAACAAGAACTGGTCCGGTCAAACCTTATGCCGCGTACACACGGTCGGACTTTTCGTCTACAAAAGTCCAACGGACGCCGACGGACTAAAGCTGGCTGGTAATCCGATCGTGTGTGGGCTTCTCCGGACTTTCAGCAGACTTTTTCAGCCTCAAATCCGACGGACTTTAGATTTGAAACATGCTTCAAATCTTTACGTCGTAACTACGACGGACCCCGAAATCCGCTCGTCTGTGTGCTAGTCCGACGGACAAAAACCCATGCTAGGGCAGCTATTGGCTACTGGCTATGAACTTCCTTATTTTAGTCCGGTGTACGTCATCACGTACGAATCCGTCGGACTTTTGTGTGGTCGTGTGTAGGCAAGTCCGTTCGTTAGAAAGTCTGCTGCAAGTCCGCCGAAAGTCCGCAGGAAGTCTGTCGGACAGGCTGTCGGACTTTTGTAGACGAAAAGTCCGACCGTGTGTACGCGGCATTAGGTTTTTAGAAGTTCCTAATTGTGATGACGGACAAAAAAGAGTAGCTACAGAAGCAGAGACGGATACTGACAATTTCAGCTCAGAAAATGATTCTGATTAAATGTCCATTGAAAATCTTCAATTTTTTTATGAGAATGGGGTTTTTATTTTTATTTAATACTGTGGAGAGGAAATATGAAAAATTGTTACTTTTGGTTTTGAAAATTGTTTTGTGGAGGTTTTTTGGCTGTTCCACATAAACTAGTAAGCAGTTCAGGAGATTGTTGCTCCCTTTGTTACAAATAAATATTATAAAAAAGTAAATTCTGTTTGTGATAATTGTTTGGCTACACTATATTTTTAATATGCTAGTTGTGATAATTTTATGCCAAGTCAAATTGTCCATAGTCATATTTTATGTTCCTAAAGTAACAGAATGACTTTCAATCTTAAAAAGACAAAAAAAGTGCTAATGTAGCATTTTTTTCAATTTTTCCGAAAATTTCAGTTTTTCCCCCAAAAAAACGGAAAAAACAGTTTTTTTTCCGAGCTTCAAAATGTCCGGAAATTTTACATCTCTACTCTAGCCTCAATAGCCACCCCCTAGTGATGCCACTGGCATACAGACAAAAAGGAAAGTGCAAAAATAGGCCACGTCCGTAAATATATGAAGACAGAAAAAATAGGTAGTACTACGTATTACCAGGAGGGCGGACTTTTTTAGGCTGAGAAACACTGGAGAGGAAGTAATAGTATAAAAATATAAATTTATTGAAGGTTACAAATACATAAAAGTAAGAATTAAAAGATTATAACATAAATGCATCTATGAATATTGTGCAGTGAGCCCTTGTATGTCTACGCGTTTCGCCGCTAGTCTTCCTCAGGACATGGCCAAGGTTCACAGACGAGACAGATAAGAGAATATGTTTCTCTATCTTGTTTGGAATGCACAATCATGTACAGTCACGATATGGTGGGTAATTCACTCAAAAGTTACAGAAAATATATTAGGTATAGCTGAATTTATGAACAGGTGCATGTGAATAGTATTCCTTATTTTGGGAACGGCCATCAGAGAGAGGAGGGCCATCAAAGAGTATCCCACAGTGAATCCTAGATTTGAATTCCAGTACTGCTGATGGCTATATATAGCCCAATAGCCAATCGCTGTATGTTTAAGGTTTCAATATCACAGCATGCCCCTGGGAGATAGCAATCCACTGCTTTTTTTTTCTTGCAACCCTCCCATATGAGCCACGTTTGTCCAATACACACAATGACCACTCTTTGTCATACATTCCTGCAACTGCTTTAGAGTTGCTGTAGGTCTCTTGGTAGCCTCTCTGACCAGTTTCTCCTGACTCTTCCATCCAGTTTGGAGCAACGCCCTGATCCAGAGAGGGTCTGTGTTGTACCAAATACCTTCCACTTCCTAATAATAGACTTCACTGTGCTTCTGGGCATTGATAAAGCCTTTGATTTTTTTTTTATCCACCTCCTGACTTGTGCCTGTCCACAACTTTATCCTGGTGATCTTTTGACAGTGCCTTGCCACCCATAGTTGATTATTTGCTTCAGTTGCACTATCAGGGACTAAAATGCTCCAGGAAAGCTCTTTTCATGCTGAGCTAATCAAAATGACCACAGTTGATCAGAGTTGAAAGTCAAATGGCTTTGTGTGTGTCAGGGCTGGGCTCAGCCCTTCCTTCTCTGAGCTGGCCGCTCAGCTGTCGGCTAATTGCCAGCTCCCATCACTCTCCACAGTTACTCAGCTGTTGTTGATATCCTGCTCGTCAGTCCTACCTACTTAAGCCATCCAGTCCAGAGGATCTCTGCCTTCGCCTTGGTCAACATCACAAGAAACATCTCCTGCGTTCCTGTTTAAAGACTAGCTGTGCTGACATCCCTTATGGCTCCAGATCCTGCTTGCTGTTCCACTACTTTGATCCCTGACTTCTGGCTTGGCTGACTATCCATTCTGGTTACTGAACTTTGGCTATGTTTTGACTGCGTTTGTTCTTTTTACTTTTATTCCTAAACAAGTGTGATTTAACTGTACTGTCTGTCTGATTTCATGGTTTCTGACAGTGTGGCATTGAGAAGGTGATTAGCTACACCTGATTGAGTTTACAAGTCATTTTTAGAAGAGAGGTGATCCTTTTTTCCAACTCATTAATTCTGTTTTTGATTTCTTTGATTTTTTCTGACATGATGGTGTTATAACTTTCACTTGGGTGTTATAAGTTGCAGTAAATGCAGCTGGAGAAAACAAAAACTGTGCCTGTCTTCATTTCAGGCTGCAAAGCAACAAAATATGATTATTTATATGGGCAGTGGGGAATATTTTTACACCTACTGTAGTAATTAAAATTAGTTTTTCCAGGGAGGACGGGGGATGGGTTGTTACAATACATGCTATTGCATGTAGAAATTAGCACTAAAAGCATACCTGGGCTCTGGTTGGACTGCTAAATAACAAGTTACCTTGAGAGCAAACGTCATAAGGAGTCTAGATCTCCTTCCTTACCACCACAATATGTTCCTGAGTCTGCAAAAATTCCTCACCTTACTGTGACAAAGGGTGGGTTGGCAATTGGCTGCCTTTACACCAGGAACTACACTGTGGTAAGCAGTGGCTGCTATCAAACCACTCTTTATTTTTGCATGGTGCAGGTAAGAAACAGGTCTGTTTTAGCAATTTATTTGCTGGTCGTTGTTAATTGAGCGTGTTTATATTTTTCTAAATTCTCAACTCAAATTTGGCTAAATCAGCTAAAATACTACCCAGTCAAAAATATTGATTGATATAGACCTTAAATGCCGAACCGAAAACTGTAGATACATTTGTGAAACAATGTAGGATCATGGAAGACAGAGGCTATTATACTTGTGGCTCCTGAAAAAAAAGACAAATGGCTTGGTAAGTCTTGTTGCAACAAGGGCATTTCTAGGCATACACACCCCTCCTGTTATGGTATTAATGAGAAATAGTAAATTACAAATTTAAAGCTAAACACAAACATGAGAACACAATCGCCTACAACCCACAGGCACAAACATGACACCTGCAGGAACCCAGATTCCCTGTTTGTGCACCCTTCAGAAACTAGTGCTGCATCATTTGGAAGTCCAACTGCCCTCGTATGTAGAACAGAAAAATCTTACCACTGCTAAAAAAACAAAAGAAGCATTTAAGCAATTTAATTCTCTTGCATCCACTAAAAACTATAGTTTTTTGCGCTGATACTTTACTATTAACCCTGCTAACTCAATGTAAAATATCCAAAAACCGCAAAGTCTGGCATACAATTGTGAAATGTTAGTGGTTTTCTTGAAAATATAAAAAGGACACTTTCCAAAGCCCACTATTACAATCCATTGGCCCACAATTTCATTTCACTCACAAATCTCAAAATATATTTTATTTTTATACATCTGTCTAAAGAAATATTGGCCTAAAAATGAAAATTTTCAATACCTACTTCAATGTTATCTTTTTTTTTTATAAGCCAATGGCATGACTGAAGTAGTTTGCAAATGATGTAAACCAGTTCCGTTATTATGTCCTACAGGCTTTGTTATCTCTACTCATTGCCTGTCAATATAAGGAACATCCTGCCAGAGTGAATTCAGCAATTAACATGACAACTCATCTAGGAAAACTCTGTTTCGCTGTAAGAATCCAAAACATACTTCTCCATGCCTGCTGTTTTTATTTTTCTCCTGGAAGCTTGGTTTGCCTCTGTCTTCCAAAAAAACCCAAAAAAACGGATTTTATTAAAATTACCATACTTCTAATATTGTTGATTTTAATTTAGGCTATAATGTGTCTGTATGACTAAACCTCCTTGAAGATTATAGTGTCAGATAAATACCTCAGCTCACGTGTTTATCTAGTAAGAATTGAAAGTAAATATAGAATCCTAGCTATTTCTGACCTTGAGTTATTGCCAACTATCCACTTCAATGAACATCTTTAAAGTGAAAATAAAGTGGAAGATTCTGTATGGAGGATGTGGTCACTTACATTAGACTGAGATTTAACAAATGATTTAACACAGTGAAGTCCACCAAATATACCAAATATATGTTTGAATTCGTTCGGTGCCTTGGTGAACTGGCAAAAAGTGGCCCAAAAGGCCTCTTACCAGTTTACCTAGGTCAGTCACAGTGGGCCATCCATAGTGGAATCTCATGCCATAGAGGATTCTTGTTTTAACATCACACCCCACCACCCCACCCCCCCTGTTCGGTTCACGCCAGAACTCTCGAATATCGCAAAAGCTCAGAAACGTGAACCCTGTTAAAGTCTATGGGACCCAAACTTGAAAAATCAAAAGTGCCCATTTTGAAGGCTTATATGCAAGTCGGTGATGTCACAAGGGGGGCAGTGCCACCAGGTGATGTCACTAGGTGACCCTGCCCCTTATCTATTTAAGAACTGTCAAACAGTGAAACAGGCATTTGGCGGTTAGCCTTCATTGCGGGCGGAGCGGCAGGCGACATGATTGACGATGGATCTACATCGGGGGACATTGTTTTCTTATTCTTTTTTAATAAAGGAATTGGCAAAAACCGCCTCCTGTCCTGTACAATGTACCCCATACTCATTCACATAGGGAGGGGTTCTAGGGGAACCCCTTGTTAAAGGGGGCTTCCAGATTACAATAAGCCTTTGCCATCAACATGGGGACAAGATGCTTTGGGGTGGGGGGCTGGTATGGTTCAGGAAGGGGGGTCCTGCTCGCCCCCCCTTTCCTGAGCTGCCAGGCTGTATGCTTGGATAAGGGTCTGGTATGGATTTTGAGGGGGACCCCACGCTGTTTTGTTTTTTTTTTACATTTTGGCGTGGGATTTCCCTTAAAATCCATACCAGACCCGAAGGGCCCAGGCTGTTTGTTTTCACTATTGCCAGCAATGTTTTTTTTTCATTCAGCTGTCAGTGGGAAAGCCTGTTGACAGCTGATGACTCATCCGTTCCTTAACAACCAGCTATACACTATGCAACACATTGTGCATCGCTTGACGAGCGAACATCCCACTGAGTCAGAGGTGGATCTGGGGGGGGCAACAGGGCAATTGCTCCCCCGAGAAAATCTTATAGACTCCGAGGCCGAGCGGGTAACCAGAGCCGCATTCGGGACAATTTGCAGCCATTCTAAGCATGACTTACTGCTCAGAAAGCTCGGGATTGCACTCTCTGCCCCCTTTACCTCCCCCAGCAGTTTTTCAGCCTCTCTCCTGCAGGCTGCTGCTTGAGTGGGCAGGATGGGGATGTGTCTTTTCCCCCGAGATCACACTTGCCTGGAAGAGGGAGGTGTGAGCAGCTGAGCAGAGGGAGTGAATGTTCCTGAAGGTGAGCTCTGCTAGCAGTACATTGTGGATTAGTTTATAGGCACCTCTATGCTGGGTTTGCTGAGCTACTGCAGCTTAGTATAGAGGTGCTGTTAGGTGACAAATAGGATTGCATCTTTTCATGTAGACCGGTGAGAAATTGAACTCATTAAAGCATTATGACTGCCCCCCAGTGTATGCCCTCCCGATCCCCCTCAATGTATGCCCTCCCGATCCCCCCCAATGTATGCCCTCCCGATCCCCCCCAATGTATGCCCTCCCGATTCCACCCCCCAGTGTATGCCCTCACAATCCCCCCGTGTATGCCCTCCTGATCCCCCCCAGTGTATGCCCTCCTGATCCCCCCCAGTGTATGCCCTCCCGATTCCCCCCAGCGTGTGCCGTTCTGACCCCCCTCCCCTGGTGACACATAGTTCTTTGCTCTTCTGATCCCTGTACACTGTCCTACATTCTAATGACCTCTGTACACTACCCTACCTACTACTGAGCTCTGTACACTACCCTACATACTACTGACAACTATGTACACTGCCCTACCTACTACTGACCTCTGTACACTGCCCTACATCCTACTGACTGCTGTACACTACCCTACATACTACTGATCTCTGTACACTGCCCGACATACTACTGACCTCTGTACACCGCCCGACATACTACTGACCTCTGAACACTGCCCTACCTACTACTGACATCTGTACACTACCCTACATCCTACTGACATCTGTACACTACCCTACCTACTACTGAGCTCTGTACACTACCCTACCTACTACTAAGCTCTGTACACTACCCTACATACTACTGACATCTGTACACTACCCTACATACTACTGAACTCTGTACACTACCCTACATACTACTGACCTCTGTACACTGCCCGACATCCTTCTGACATCCGTACACTACCCTACAAACTACTGACCTCCGTACACTGCCCTGCCTACTACTGACCTCTGTATACTGTACACTGCATTATTCATTATACAGTTCCGTAAGCAACACCTTATTTTCTGGCAGTACCCCTCCTGAGACTAGACTCTGGATCCACCCCTGCACTGAGTGCTCCGCAAATTTATGTGTTCGCTGAACAGGCAAACAGGCGATGTTCGGTCCAAACTTTTCCTCGGCCCGAACTGTTTGCCCAACTCTAGCTTTAAAGCTTTCTGAGCCACTGACCCAAAATACTTTCACTGATTTTATGACTTTATACTTATACATTAAGAGTGACTCTGTCCTCAGGCGGTCCACCGCAGCAAACACTTTCATTTTTTTTATTGCATCACCATGTTATTTTAAGTCAAAGATAAGGCCCCTAAATGTGTTCCTTTGCTAAGTAAACTGCAATGTGCACACAGTGGTTGTGAATTGTAATCCTGACATATAAACACTGAAAGTCAAATGACAGAATTTGATTTACAAAGTACTGTGCCACTGTTTAGGTTCTGCCCACACCTGCTGACAGCCTCAGTAAAGGTCTCTTTGCGAGGCTGTGAGGAAAAGTACATGCTGATGTAGAGGCTGGGAGGGGGTTGGGGGACAGTGTCTTTGCAAAGGCCCTCCCATACTCACCTTACCCTAGCTCCCTCACAGCTCCTTTTTCTGTTGCAGCTGATGACCCTACCAAGGCTTCTAGGTATGGGGCCATATGGCCTGTTCCCCTCTGACAGTGATTGAGCTAAGCAGCCAATCACTAGGCCTGAGCACTGTCATACAACCAACGGACATAACCCCTCTATGAGGGAGCGCAGGCAAGGCGAGTATAAGGGGGTCAAGGGGCCCCTTTGCAAAGTTACTTTGCTCTGTATGGGCAATTCTAAAACTCACTGTTAACCCCTTAGTAATCCTAGCACCCTTAAAATCCTGCCATGCAGGACTTCCTCCTGAGCTCTTGTCTCCAGTTCTGACTTTCCTCTGACTTTCTAATCTGCATGCCTGTTCCAGTACAGTGATCCAGACAGTGTATAAGCTACAGAAAGCCAAGCAACTAGTATTTTGTGAAAGAGGTAGGAACAAGAACCATACATATAGTCTCAGTAACTAGTAACCATACCTACAGTCTTATAACCGTACATGTATACACATATATTATGTCACAGTGCAATGCCCTGTCTCAGTGGTAAAATGGTTTTAGGTCACCCAGGATTCTTAACTAGATTGGTTAAGGGGCTTCAGGACCCTGGTTGCAGGATTGGAGATTTCCCCCCTCCCAAATCTCTTTGAAATCTCCTGGCTCCAGGTCCCAAAATGGGTTTTGCCAACCAGTGGGAAAACTGCAAATCCAGTTTTCTCCGAATGAAATAAGCATCCTATAGCCCCTCAACCTGCCAGGGTAACCTAAAATCCTTTTAACACCGTGACAAGGCACCGCCTTGTCAGAATACATATAGTCATAACCATACATATAGTCTAATTTCAGACTTTCTGTAACTGATTCATTCTTTACAACATATTCAATCTGGGAATGCTACCAAAAAATCAGTAAAAAGTGGAGCTGGAATTATAAGAAAAAAAAAAGTTTTTCCCCACCACTTCCTGCTCCCATATCCTGATGAAATTTGTAAATTAATATACAGAACTCAGAGGTAGATATTTACAGGTATATCTTCCTATCACCCAGGATAACACTGAGGAGAGAATATATAGTTCTCTGCATATGAATGTAGCACTAACTCTCAGTGGAGCTGCTGGTTTAAAGCGGGCCTGTCCTCTTATCTCTTTACCCCTCTTAAATTGTTCAATCCCCTTGGCACAGCTGTAGTGCAGTGTTGTAATGATATGAGTATTGACTTTAACCCACAATGTACACTTATATTTATATTTACCTCTACCTGGGTGTCTGTAGCTCCACCTGCAGGAGAAATAACAACACTGCACACAAACTTCAATAATAACCAGAAATAACTTCTTTCTTTGCGTAAGTAGTGTAGCGCTGGTAGATTTGCGATCTACCATATGTTAGGTAAATTTAGTAATTTGTTCATTAAGAAGGTTAGGTTTGCCTCTGTTCCAGCTTGGCTGACGTTGTGTGTGTTTCCATACTGACCGGTGGGTGTCGCTGTTATCACTGGTCGGTGTTGGAAAGGCAGCGTGTCTAAGCGTATGGATGCTCTTCTGTCCCGGAGACAACTCGGTGGAGGTGGTCCTCCGAGTTGCATTCTGGGCGAGGGTATTTATGGGACAGATGCCATATTGTGGGGTTCATTTTTACAGCCACCTGCTGGCCCTCCAGGTATGCGTTAGATAGCAATCTCGTGGTCCTCCGTTCCAGAGGCCCACGTCGCTGCGGCGCAGGGGTGGGCCCAGAAGCTTGTCTGGGGCCTACCACAGTAGCAGAGGAATGGTCCTGAGCTGTCTATCCAGAGTGAAGAAGCTGGACAACCGAGGAGATCCCAGGGGAGGACCCGTCTTGGAAGGATCACACAGTGTGCTGGTCTGGAGAGGGGCCTGGTGACTCGGTTGGAGGACGTATCCTAAAAGTAACTATACAGCATAGTGTTGCCGGGTTGGCTTAAAGGTTCAAGCACTGTGACTGACGTTCATTGCAGAAAGACCAATACATCCTGTGGCAGAGGATCGTACAGGTTTATCCCAGACAAGTCTGTGGCAGAGACTTTTGTTCGTGCTACGTACTGGCTGCTAGGCAAGTGAGAGAGGCCTATCCAGGCGAGCAAAGAGTGTGTCCCACGAGGGGAGCGCATTCTATTGTAATATCCAAATTCTACCAGGACATTTGTCAAGAATCTTACAAGAAGATATTTGAGTTTCTTCTGCAGTTTCCCTTCTGCCTCTTTCCTGCTACTTCCTTAGTAAATCGTTTAATAAAGCATTGAAAACGTACTCAAGTGTTGGTGCGTGTATCGTCCAGAGGTAAACTCAACAGAACCCTAGACCCGATGCCGGTGAAACAGAGGGAAGGAGAGTGAAGGTAACAAGCCCGCTTAAACCAGCAGCTCCATCGAGAGTTATTGCTACAGTAGTATATTTATATAAAGGGTTATTACAATGACTACACTATCACACCAATGTAGTGCAATAGTATAGTAAATAGTTATGACAATTGGTAACATACACAAATATACCTAATTGTATATATCTATACCAGGGAGCTCCCCCTGCTCTAAACTGTAAAGTCACTATCCTTGGTAACTAAATGCAGAGCCCTGCAATGAAAAAGATAGTCTTGATGTCTTCAGTCTTCCCTAGCTAAGAACTTGTACTTGTAATCCACAAGGGGTTCCTCTTGCGCAGTGTAAGGTAATACACTAAGGCAGTTATAATCCGGCAGACTGACTAAGTATTCTTATATGAAGAAGACAAACATCTAGCATCCGCTCTTGAATACTGAAGTCTATGCAGATGTACTGTTTTCCTACTTAACTTGTTCTGTGGGACTATCAGTCCCAGCAACACTCTGTAACAGTTCTAAGTGTGTGTGTAGTATTAAACAAACTTCCGGGTGTTAACCCTCTCACCACATGGGATCCAGGCAGATGGATGTCTCCATTTCAGCAGTTCTCAGTCCGTATGGAGGCACCACCACGCCGTCACACTGTTCCGTTCACTAACGACCAGGAGTCCTCGGTTACCTCCCCACGGGTCTCCGGAACGATCACTTCTGCTGCTCCAGCACACTGTGATACGACGGCAGGATCCTTGCAGCTGCTCCGCTCCTTCACAAAGTAGGCCGCAACCCTGTGGGACACACACACCCACAGAGTCCAGCTGGCAGGCCACGCGTCCCAGGAACAAGAGACCTAAAATGACCGCTCCTTACCCTTTTATATCCTCCCACAATGCAGATCAGTTCTCCTCTTGTCCAGGAGCATTGTGGGTGAGTCACAGCTAAAGTTCCAAAGTAAACAATCAATCGCTTCCATGTCACTTCACTTAATCATGAAACGTAAAAGTATTGTACCTTTTCAATTATCCACAAGATGGCACTATAACAACTTATGTACTGCATAACACACATATGGCAAAATAAAAAAGAGTTGTCAGCGCTACATACTCCCCCTGCTTTAAATCTTTGGTTCCCAAAGATATGTAAGACCTTGTTCCTGCTACACATCTTAGCCTCTAAACGAGTGCACAGGACCGACAGAGGAGCCTCCCACCAATTCTCAGCTGTTGGAAAGCTACTCTGTGTACCCACAACTGTCACCTTAGTATCAGATACAGATGTGCCAAGGGGTGAATCAGGGCTCTCATTATCCAGATTGACTGAAGAGGAACCAGGCTCATCGACATTTCTTTTGCTGGTAACCTTTGTTGTCTCAGAACACTCGCCCAATGTATCGTATGTTAGTCTCTTAGGTGGGCGAATGTTCCTCTTTCCCCTTTGTTCTTTTGGTGTGTCCTCTATTTCTGGATGGACACTATTCTCTTCTACTTCAGTGGGAGATAAACACTTCTCAGCTCTTTTGGACAATGTTACAAACTCTGAAGCTTCTGGCCTAAGGGCCTCACTACCCTCTTTGGTTGTTGGTGATGAAACACTCGCTTCAGCTTCGGGCATATTAGATGACCACAACCAGCTAATGTCCATCTCTCTCTCCTCACTGTCTTCAGTTGTCAAAGCCCCAGACTGGGACCTAGTTACAGGCCATTGTGCAACTTCTGATGTAGATGATAACTCCTCCTCGGGGATTATCCTGACTGCATCAGTAAGGGGCAAAAGGTGATTCCGATGCCAAGTCTTAATTGGTCCAGCACTTCCTTCTGGCCTAATTTCAAATACTGGAAGTCCTGGGAGCTGTTTACATACAACGTATTGCTATGATCTCCAGCGATTCACCAACTTGTGTTTGCCAGGAATACCCAAATTCCTTAATAGGACTCGGTCACCAGGTTAAATATCTTAAACCCTCACTTTGAGGTCAAAGTTTCTTTTATTTCTACTCCCTCTGCTGTCTGACATAGTCCGAGCCTTCTCATAAGCAATCTTCAGACTCTTCCTCAGCCTATTTGTATATCCTTGATGAGAAGCCTCTGAGGTGTGGTCCAGAGAAGTTCCGAAAGCCAGGTCCATTGGTAACCTAGCCTCCCACCCAAACATCAGCCGATAAGGTGAATATCCTGTGACGTCACTCTTGGTGCTGTTATATGCATGTACTAAAGCGGCAATATGCTTACTCCAGTTGGGCTTTTGCTCAGAGGTTAGTGTCCCCAACATATTAAGAAGAGTTCTATTAAACCTCTCCGGCTGAGGGTCTCCTTGCGGATGATAGGGTGTAGTTCTGGACTTTTGAATTCCCAATAGATCCAGCAATCTTCTGATGAGTGTACTCTCAAAGTCCCTTCCTTGATCTGAGTGGATCCTCTGTGGTAAGCCGTAATGGACGAAGAACTTCTCCACTAATGTCTTTGCCACTGTGACTGCCTTCTGATCTTGCGCGGAGAATGCTTGAGCATATCTGGTAAAATGGTCTGTGACTACCAGGATATTTCCTTGCCCACTCAAGTCAGATTCTAAACACAGGAAATCTATGCAAACTAGATCCATGGGACCTTGGCTTGATAAATGTCCCATTGGGGCTGCCCGTTGCGGCAGAGTCTTTCTCTGGATACACCTATGGCAGGAGTGACAGTAACTTTCCACTTCTTTCCTCATGTAAGGCCAGTAGAATCTATCTCTTATCAATTGAAAAGTTCTTTCTGACCCCAAATGTCCATGACAATCATGTAGAGCGATTAACACTGTCTCTCTGTGCTTCTCTGGCAGAAACAGTTGCCACTTCTCCTCCGGATCTTCAGAGGGGCCCCTTCGGTAGACCAACCCTTGCAACAACTGCAACCAATCCCACTCTTTGTGTAACAACAGAGCTTCTTTTCGGGCGCTTCTCAAAAGTAAATCAGGGTGTTTACCCTCCAGTGCTTCCAATACCAAGCTGCAGAGTGGATCTTCTTGTTGATCTTTCCCAAGATCTTTCCTTGATAACTTAGGTAAACCCTCTGCAGCTATCTGGGAGACATTACAGTAATACCTGGGTACTCCTGCTGTAGTCACTCCAATCTCTTCAGCTCTGGCTCCACCTTTCTCCTGCTTAACTGCTCCTTCACAAAGGGCAAGTTGAGTCCAATCCTCTTGGGAGCTCAAGGAACTGTGGGGTCTTCTTGACAGCGCATCTGTATCTCTGTTGCCCACTCCCGGTCTATATTTCAGGCTGAAAGAGAATGTTGAGAGAGCAGCCAACCACCTATGGCCTGTGGCATCCAATTTTGGTGGTGAGTAAGTATGTGAGGAGCTTGTTATCTGTTTTAACTAAAAATTCGGCACCATACAGTCTCTCAGCTTGTCTATCACAACCCACTTCAAGGCCAGAAACTCAAGTTTAAGAGTTTGGACATACTGAAAAGGTTTCTGACCTAATTTACCAATTAGAACACACCTATCAGGATACTGGAGAGAAGTTGTCAGAATATATGAGATGGCTGGACAAGGTCATTCACCAGATACTGCTAAAGAAGGGATTAGATCCTTGTAAGGTGGATGAAATTCGAGCCAAACAAGTCTTAAGGGGTGCCCAGCCTTTGGACCCCATCACCCTCCAGTTAAGAGCTCGCCAAGATGGAGGCATATTGAAGTACCCAGATCTAATTCGGATTGTACGGGAGGAAGAAGCTATCCTAGAAAGGAAAAAGGAGAACATTCAAGAACCAAAGCACACTGTTGGAGTCCGAACAGTTAGTGTGATGGAGGATGATCCCCAGATTGAGCTTCTTAAGACTCAGGTGGCTCAGTTAATGGAAATGATGGCACGAGACCCCCAAATCCGCCCAATGGAGAAAAAATATTTGAAGAGAGTATCAGACTCCACCTTCAGAAGCCGATCTGGACTTTGTTTCAACTGTGGAGGAGTTGGACACTTTGGGAACGTGTGCCCAAGTCCAGTACAACATCAAAAGCCAGCGGAAAACTTCAAAGGGCCCCAGTGAAGGAGTCAGCTGGGTGCCCTGTAACTGTCGTCAACTCCAACGAAACCCAAGTTCCCAAAGTTTTGAGAGTAAGGGGAGGAATGAAGTTGAGTGAGCGTCCATGGAAGCGAGGAGTCAAGATGCGTTCTAGTAGGCAGAAGAAGCTGAACACTCAGGGTGAATTTCCCCGCAACTTAGTGGGACCCTCTCGATTATCCCAATTCAGGTAGAAGGAATCTACGCTAAGGCATTATTGGATACCGGAGCTCAAGTGACCTTATTATACAAAGATTTCTACATGAAGCATCTCAAGCATCTGCCCCTGCAAAAGTTGGAAGAATTGGAGATATGGGGTCTAGGTACCCAGAACTTTCCTTATGAGGGATATATTCCTATCAAACTCACCTTTGACCCAAGTGTGGCTGGAAAGGCGGAGACTTTCAACACCCTGGCGGTTGTGTATCCCCGACCCCCCGGGGCTCACAGAAGTTCCCTCATCATCGGAACAAATACTGATCTGGTCAGAAGGCTCCTGACACCACTTGTACAGAAGGAAAGTGCCCCGGCCATGAAGATATCTTGCAGGATATCTAAGTAGTCTTAGGCTACACAGTTCTGTTTGCTGAGCTTTAAATTTTGAATGGCCTCGGAAGCAGGCCCTTTGAGACTCTCAGTAATCTGCTGTTTCTTTTGTGTTTCAGGGATGTCCCACTCATCCAGCACCTGCGTGGTTTGTTCCAACCATTCTTCAAAGGTGTCTTCTCCTTTGGGTACAGGCCGTTGGCCCGAGAAAATGCCCAGTTTTCGGTACCCAGTCCCTGAATATGTTGGGTTCCCTTTTTGACATTGGGACACCAAATTTCCCAGGGCTGTGATAAGTTCTGGCTCAATTGCAGCCGGTGCTGACTGTGATGGAACCTTGATTTCTGCTGAACTCATCTGGGGGAAGGTGGCAAGATTCTCCCCTTCTTCCCTTGGGTGGGTCAGATAAAATTTGGTCTTGTCAGCGAGTTCAACACTTGCATCCTTGAAATTTTCCGGAACTCCCTTCCTCCACTCCAATAATGCATAGGTGCAGAATGTCTCATGATTGGGTCTTACTGCGACCACCTTGGCTCTTTGTTCAGGGGATAGTGTTTTTACCACTCGGTTAATGTGTTCTTTCTCCCAGATATCTCCCCAGATTTCCATGGCCACGCTCGCTTCTGAGCGGGTGCCTTCCGCCTCACACCACTGTGCCACAGTGGGGGGATCCATTCTATGGTTCTTAAGGGGGTGCTTGATTTCAGAGTGACAGTTATCCCGGACGAGCCCCCACATGTAGCACTAACTCTCGGTGGAGCTGCTGGTTTATTTATGTCCTCTTATCTCTTTACCCCTCTTAAATTGTTCAATTCCCTTGGCACAGCTGTAGTGCAGTGTTGTAATGATATGAGTATTGACTTTAACCCACAATATACACTTATATTTATATTTACCTCTACCTGGGTATCTGTAGCTCCACCTGCAGGAGAAATAACAACACTGCACACAAACTTCAATAATAACCAGAAATAAATAGGGTTATTACAATGACTACACTATCACGCCAACGTAGTGCAATAGTATAGTAAATAGTTATGACAATTGGTAACATACACAAATATACCTAATTGTATATATATCTATACCATGGAGCTCCACCTGCTCTAAACTGTAAAGTCACTATCCTTGGTAACTAAATGTAGAGCCCTGCAATGAAAAAGAAAGTCTTGATATTGTCAGTCTTCCCTAGCTAAGAACTTGTAATTGTAATCCACAAGGGGTTCCTCTTGGTTGTTGCGCAGTGTAAGGTAATACACTAAGGCAGTTATAATCCGGCAGACTGACTAAGTATTCTTATATGAAGAAGACAAACATCTAGCATCCGCTCTTGAATACTGAAGTCTATGCAGATGTACTGTTTTCCAACTTAACTTGTTCTGTGGGACTATCAGTCCCAGCAACACTCTGTAACAGTTCTAAGTGTGTGTGTAGTATTAAACAAACTTCCGGGTGTTAACCCTCTCACCACACGGGATCCAGGCAGATGGATGTCTTCGTTTCAGCAGTTCTCAGTCCGTATGGAGGCACCACCACGCCGTCACACTGTTCCGTTCACTAACGACCAGGAGTCCTCGGTTACCTCCCCACGGGTCTCCGGAACGATCACTTCTGCTGCTCCAGCACACTGTGATACGACGGCAGGATCCTTGCAGCTGCTCCGCTCCTTCACAAAGTAGGCTGCAACCCTGTGGGACACACACACCCACAGAGTCCTGCTAGCAGGCCACGCGTCCCAGGAACAAGAGACCTAAAATGGCAGCTCCTTACCCTTTTATATCCTCCCACAATGCAGTTCAGTTCTCCTCTTGTCTAGGAGCATTGTGGGTGGGTCACCGCTAAAGTTCCGAAGTAAACAATCAATTACTTCCATGTCACTTCACTTAATCATGAAACGTAAAAGTATTGTACCTTTTCAATTATCCACAAGATGGCACTATAACAACTTATGTACTGCATAACACACATATGGCTAAAAACAAGAGTTGTCAGCGCTACATGAATATGTACATTCTTCATAGTTTTTATCAGTAAGTCATGGAGGTAAAATGGGTTTTTGTGGTATTGTTGGAAAAGTTTTAATGTTTATCGTGTGACTATTTTATCTAAAATGGAGACTAATAATTCGAAAATGGCGTCTAAGGACACGTTGCTTTAACTTGTTTTCTTATCTATTGTTTTAACTAACTGCCTAAGGCCAGAAAACCACAAGCTTTGCTATATAAGGGAATAAGATTGTAAGAAGCTCACTGTGAATTGGCAAATAAATCTGTTATGCGTCATGAGCCACCAGTGAGTCTCTAGCCAATAGGATTCTTTTTGTTGAGCTCACAAAAGAAAGTTACATCCTGTATTCTGGATGACTTCTGCATTTCCACTTAAACGTGTAAGAAGCTCATCCTTTTGTGTCACACAATTTAAATAAATTGTATGCTTTTCAATTCATCTGGAGTTTGACTGATCACAGGAGATGAATATTCCTAACATTTTGGTCCTTCGAGCCGGAAACAACAAGTGGATCCCGGGTCGGACGGTCCCGACCAACACCTCGGTGAGTATTGGACTTCAAAGTTCACTCAGAACGAAAGTCCCCCCACTTAACATTAGTGGTAAAATTGGGGTTGGTCGATACCAGGACCTGGAACCACCGTCTGGTTCTGAACCTGCGTGATCCAGTCCTCCAAGATGTTTGAGAGGTAAGACAATTTAAAATATTCTTAATTCCTTTCTAAGTCTCTTCTTCTCTTTCTGCTTGATTAAATGAGTTGTAATTGCCGACATTGGGACTGATTGTATAACATTTCGATAGTCCCAACAGTCGAAGTCAGAGGCATTTGGGGTGTTGCCTACAGAAAAATGGACTCCCTGCTGTCCAGGACAGATAACAAAAAGATTTGTTGAAAGGTATACCGAACATCAGAGGTTAATTGCCTGACGATTTAAAAGCACTAAAAGTAGCTAAGTAATCTAGAAAGATCGCAAGGCTAATTTTCTTCTGGGTGTTTAGTCTCTTCTTTCTCATGTTTAACCTTACTACTAACTTTAAAACTTCACTGAACAACAGTACTGCAGTGATGGGTTTTAACTATTTTTTGATTCTCTCCAGAGTGTGGGGAGTCTTGATATTTTTGCTTTTCTTGTATTCTTATTGTTACCGTGATCCAAGGGTTGCCAGTCTGGTGATTTACAAGTTGATTAAAGGCCTGCTTAATGCTAATGGTGAGGAATTTGTCTGCTAAGGCAGTTAGATGATCTGTGTCCCTGCAAACTTGTGGTTAAAAAACTAAAAAAACTGGACTCACTCACTCCCCCCCCCCCCCCCCCCCACGGACATCTAAGTGCACTTCCTCTTTTGTGTCTGTGTATGTGTGTGTGAAAAATTTCTGATCAGAAGGCTAATAGACATGTGCGCCGTCAATAAATTTGTTTTGTTGCGTTCCGTTTCATATTAGAATTAATTCGTATTTCGTAATTCGTGTCCAAAATTTCGTACGAAATACAAATTTTCTTAGGTTCGTGTCCAAACTTTCGTACGAAATACAAATTTTCGTTAGGTTTGTTAACTTTTCATAACAATTACTAATGTTCGTTATGATGAATTTATCATTATGAGGGGCTCCCACCATCCCTGTGCTGTGCTGACTTCCTTGGTTTTTAACTTTTAGGTTAGTTAACTTTTCCTAACAATTATGAATGTTCGTTAGGAATTTGGATCCGAAATACGTAAACAAAATTTCGTACAAAATTCGGAAACATAACAATTCGTATTTCGGATCCTCCCGAATGTACGAATTTACAGAAATTCGTACCAATTTTGGATTCGTACGAAACTAATCGCACATGTCTAAAGGCTAATAATACTGTTTGTTTTGACCAACTGTACTTTGTGGTAAATAAGGTAAAGGTATAAGTTGTTTATATATATTTCCTGTTTGAGGAGTTTAGACTTTGTTTGCTGTTTTATATAGATTTTGTCAGGGTTCAAGAGTGGAATTACCAGTCTTGTATTCTAAACTCAAGGAAAAACAAAACAGAGACACGGGGGAATAGTTTCTGTAAAAGAATGTCTTCTGCCTTATGCTGCTGTTGTGTTCCTAACGCGCCATTAGAAGGAAGGAGAACAAAAGAAAAATGCCAAGCCCAACTGCCCCTAGTGGACAAAGAGGATGTTCTCATTTGTTACCCCCAGAGACCACCTCCTTATAATGGTCCTCCCTCTCAGGTGTGGTTCCTCTGACAGGTCCACCTCTGTCAGAGGAACCGCCTCTGAACAAAACCCCAACCTCATTTCCCCAATCTCCACAGATGACAGTCAGCTTATGGCGAGGAGGACACAGAGGATGCTGAAGGGTATCCCTTAATAGAAGTTCCAAACCCTAGAGGTGGACAAAATGGTCAGCCCCTAACTATGACTGTTTTTAGACCATGGACTGAGAGTGACATGCAGAAGGCTACCGAGCATATTAAACATCCTAAGTTTGGGGCCCCAGAATTCATTGAAAATATGGAAGATCTCAGGAACAGTTATAAGCTAAATGGGGTCGAAGTGGAAAGGGCCTTAAGGGGGGTTCTAGGATCAAATTGGGCATCAGTAAAGGGAAATTGGGACCCCTGTGTAGCCCCAGTGCCTCCTCAACAAAGAGGGGAACCACCGGCCCATGATAGCCAAGATTTAACAGACAGTTGCAATCTCCAATGGGTACATCAAACTGACTGGCAAAAGATTAATATGACTGTACAGGAAGACAAGGAAAGTGTTGGTGATTATCTGAATAAACTATGAGAAGTTTTTAAAGGCTCCCCAGGCTCCCCGAAGCTGAGGATATGAATAGTGCATATCAGCAACAGCTAAAGATAGCTTTTTTTTAATGGATTAAAACAGGATCATAAGGATTACATTTTTAAAAACATGGTTATTTACCGAACTGCATCAGTTTTAGATGTTTTGCAATATGCTAAGCATTCTGAGAAGTATTTGAAAACGATGGCAAAAAAAAGAATGTGAAAGTAAAGGTTTTTGTACAAGGTGATGAAAGAGATACCTCCTTAAGAAGGAAGCAGAGCAGGGTATAGCCCCCGCAATGCCCCTCTTTTTCATGTTAAGAAGGCTCCGCCTTCCACAGGTTGGAGAATGGTGCAGGAATTACAAGCTGTTAACCAAGCAGTTATACCAAGAGCTCCTGTGGTACCAGATCCACACACACTATTTAATGATTTAGATCCAGGAAATGAATTATTTTCTGTGATTGATATCAGTAACGCCTTCTTTAGTATTCTGTTGCACCCCGACCATCAATTTTGATTTGCATTCACCTACCGGGGAAAAAGGTATACCTTCACAAGGTTGCCCCAGGGCTATTGTGAGTCCCCCACCATCTTTTTCACAGGCAATGTCCTCAAACTTGGCTCAATTGGTACCCCCAGGGGGAAGCCAGCTCCTCCTCTATGTAGACGACATCCTAGTGGCGTCTCCCTCAGAGGAGGTTTGTAGGACTGACACAATGGCTCTTTTGTATTTCCTCCATGACCAAGGGCATAAGGTAAATAAAACTAAACTCCAGTTGTGGCAACAGCAGGTCAAATACTTAGGGTATAATATCTCAAAAGAAGGTTGACATCTGGATGAGGAGATCTAGCCCTCCTCCAGGTGCCGAAGCCAGAAACAAAGAAACGAATGATGTCTTTTTTGGGCAAATTTTGTAGGGCTTGGATCCCCGGGTATTCAATACTGACCGCTCCATTGGTCCATGCCATACATGGGAACCCCATGGCCCCACAGGACGCTATAAAATGGAGTGAGGAAACAGACAGCCTTTACTGACGTAAAACAAGTCTTTTCTAGCTCATCGCTACTAGCCTTACCAAACTATGACAAACCTTTCGAACAAACAGTAGACTCAAGGGAAGGTCACATGACATCAGTACTTACACAGTCACATGGCGGGCGTCAGAGACCGATTGCTTACTATTCTACAAAAGTAGACAGTGTAACTAGAGCACTTCCACCCTGTGTACACGCAGTGGTAGCTGCAGCTGAAGCCGTTAAGGCCTCAGCATCTATAGTGCTATATCACCCGCTGACACTCAAAGTACCACATGCAGTGTCTGTTATCCTTTTACAACAAAAAATATCACATTTCCTATCCACACTACTACCACTTCCTACTGGTGGTCATAAACATGACTGTACTGCTGCCATCGCTGAAAAGGTACTGCCACAGAGTGATTTGAAAGATGTACCGTTATCTAACCCTGACATGACACTTTTTGTTGATGGCTCCAGTAAGAAAAATCCAGATGGCACAAATGCAACTGGATATGCAGTAGTGACACAGGATGAAATCTTAGAAGCTAGGCCACTACCAAAACATTATTCAGCACAAGTAGCAGAACTTGTAGCACTGACAAGAGCATGCATACTATCAAAAGGAAAATCCGTAACCATATACACTGATAGTCAATATGCATTTTTCAACAGTACATGTTTTTGCACAACAATGGAAAAACAGGGGGATGGTCACCTCTAGTGGTAAGCCAATTTTAGATATGGATTTCATTCTAGAACTCCTAGATGTAATACAGTTACCAAATGAGCTTGCAATCTGCAAATGTCAAGCACATACAAAACATACAGACCCCATCTCGGAAGGAAATAAAAGGGCAGATTAAGCGGCTAAAATAGCGACACAAGAAACACATCAAATAATGACAGAACAGGAAATCCATAGAGATAGATCATACAGCCCTTACTGATATGCAGCAGAATAGATCCCCTGAGGAGAAACAATATTGGAAAACAAAAGGTTGCACAATAATAGATAACATCTACACATCACCTGAAAGAAAGCCGTTATTGCCAAAATCCTTATTTAGGTATGTAACGACACCCCGAGTATGAAAGGGGTTAAAGTCGTTTAGGACATTTCATACCCAAACACAAAGGCAGCTACCGAACACTCCAATCAGCCAAACAAGGAACCCATACAAATAATCCACCCCAAAAACGAGACACGGCTCCGTCTTCAGGTTTCAAACAGGAATGAATCTTTATTAAAAAAACACATGTTATACAGGTCCCACTTCAAAACATTTCCTCCCCACCCTTGGAAAACAGGGCGGGTTAAACTGTCCAATAACAATGGACACACAGGTCAGGTGTGCTTAACTTCTCATCAGTAAACAGTCTTAACAGGGGGGCTGCTGGAGGAATCCCCCCTCCCTCTTTCCTCACAGCAATACACATCCTGTGATCCAAGGCAGACAAACACAATAAAACATTGGAACACAGCCCCACCCCAAACCAGCACAGCAAACAGCACAGCAAACAGCACACACCACATACACACACATACACAGCATTGAGTCTCTGACCAGCACAGATCACAGTGGGGTTCCCATTCACCCCGTGCCTCTATTAGTGATTCCCGTCACATGGCTACCTCCTTGTGGAACACTCCGGCAGACCCGGCTTGATCCTTCTCGGGTCAACTTGGGGATGTCCGGAACTAGGAGGCCGGAGTGATGTCGGTTTGCCGGGACAACCCATCAGCATTGCCATTTTGCTTACCGGGTCGGTAGCTGATGGTGAAATTGTAAGGTTGCAGGGCTAAGCTCCACCGCAGCAACCTGCCATTGTCTCCTGAGACCCGGTTAAGCCAGACCAATGGGTTGTGATCAGTGACTAATGAAAATTCCTGTCCGTACAAATAAGGGTTCAACTTTTTAAGGGCCCAAACCAGGGCCAAGCACTCTTTCTCCACTGCTGCATAGCTCACTTCCCGGGGTAATAGTTTTCTGCTCAGGTATGCGACAGGGTGTTCTCTTCCATCCTCCCCGATTTGGCTCAGCACAGCCCCCAGTCCAAACATGGAAGCATCTGTGTGGACAAGGAAACGTTTGTTAGGTACTGGGGCAGCCAAGACAGGGGCATTTACAAGTGCTTGCTTGAGGGCTAGAAACGCGGCTTCACAAGCTGGAGACCACAGGACCTGCCTAGGTAAATTCTTTTTTGTCAGGTCAGTCAGGGGCTTGGCAATAGCACTGTAATCAGGGACAAAACGCCGGTAGTACCCAGCAGTCCCCAAGAAGGCTAATACCTGGGTCTTAGTACGGGGTGTGGGCCAGTTAGCTACTGCCTCTACCTTGGCTGGCTCTGGTCTCAGGTTCCCACACCCTACTCGGTGTCCCAGGTACTGCACATCTGCCATACCTAGATGGCACTTGTCTGGTTTCAACGTCAGGCCTGTGGCCCGAATCTTGTCCAGAACCACCCCTACGTGAACCAGGTGCTCCTCCCAAGACCCACTGTAGATCGCAATGTCATCCAGGTATGCACATGCAAAATCCTGAAAGCCATCGAGAAGCCGATCCACCATACGTTGGAAGGTAGCCGGGGCATTTTTCATCCCGAATGGCATGACCTTAGACTGGTACAGGCCAAACGGGGTAACAAATGCCGACTTGGGGATAGCATCCTCGGCCAGGGGAATCTGCCAATAGCCCTTACACAGGTCTATTGTAATTAAATAACGTCCCCTGCCTATACAATCTAGCAGTTCGTCTACCCTGGGCATTGGGTAGGCATCAGTGGTGGTCTTCTCATTGAGTCGCCTGTAGTCCACGCAGAACCGGGTAGTTCCGTCTTTCTTAGGCACCAGGACTACAGGCGAGGCCCAAGGGCTGTCAGAGGGCTCAATGACTCCTAACTGAATCATCTCCTGTATCTCCTTCCGCATTCCTTCTTGGACTGCTTCAGGGATACGGTAGGGGGGCTGACGAAGGGGTGCTTGTCCAGGGGTCTCTACCTTATGCACAGCCAGGGTCGTGTAGCCCGGTTTTTGGGAGAAAGTCGCCTGTTTCTCCCACAGAAGCCGCTTAGCCTGTTCCTTCTTTGTGGGGCTTAACTGGTCCCCTAGCTGTACGAGGCTAATGAGGTCCATCTGGGGGTCTCTCTCTAGTAAGTCAGGGAGGGGTAAACTTTCAGAGTCGTCCGCAGCAGGGGCACATACTGCAGCCACATCCTCCTGCCGTTCCTGATACTCCTTCAGCATGTTCACATGAAAGGTTCGCTGGATTCTTTCATCTGCACAGCTGGCAATAACAGGTAGTATCACATACCTGGGCTACTACTGTATACGGGCCCTGCCAAGATGCCTGCATCTTGTCGGTCTTCACAGGCTTGTGCACTAAGACCTTCTGCCCAACCTGGAAGATACGCTGTCAGGCCCCCCGATCGTACCATCTCTTCTGTCTCCCCTGGGCCGCCTGGAGATTCTCCCTTACCATCAGAGACAGTTGCGCCATGCGGTCCCTGAGTTCCAGAACATAGGGCACTATGGGTGTCCCCTCCCGCTCTGTCTCTCCCTCCCAGTGTCCTCTAATGAGATCGAGGGGTCCGCGGACCCTTCTCCCATAGAGTAACTTGAAGGGAGAGAACCCAGTAGATTCCTGGGGTACCTCTCTGTACGCAAATAACTAGTGAGGCAGGAATTTCTCCCAGTCTCTGCAAGCGTCCGAAAAGGTCCTCAGCATTTGCTTGAGGGTCCCGTTAAAGCGATCGCAGAGACCATTAGTCTGGGGATGGTAGGGTGAGCTCAGCAAGGGCTTAATATTACATACCTTCCATAACTGCTGGGTGAGCACAGCGGTAAACTGGGTTCCCTGGTCAGAGAGAATCTCCTTAGGGAAACCCACTCTAGTAAATATTTTAACCAGGGCATCAGCTACTGTCTCTGCTTCAATGTTGGACATAGCTACTGCCTCTGGGTAACAGGTGGCGTAGTCCACCACGGTGAGAATATACTTCTTCCCGGATGGACTAGGCCTGGCCAAGGGACCCACAATGTAAACGGCTATGCGGTAAAAGGGCTCCCCAATAATAGGCATGGACATAAGTCTGGCCTTAGGGTGGTCCCCCCGCTTACCTACCCGTTGACATGTGTCACACGTTTTGCAGTACTGTCGCACATTCTGGTTAAAATTGGGCCAGAAGAAATTCTGTGTAATTCTATGGGCTGTGTGGCGGGACCCTAGATGTCCTGCTAGTAGTACATCATGCCCAATTCGCAGAATCTCCAGCTGGTATTTCTTAGGTACCACCAGCTGTCGTTTCTGCGAAGGGACTTTATTTCCCGGGGATGGCTTAGGGATCCTACACAGTCTATCCCCCACCCATTCATAAAGCTCCCCATCTATTCCCTTTTCCTGAGTATCTGCCTTAGCCCTATACTTGTGTAAGGTCGGGTCCTCCCGGGTTTCCCTCCCGAATGCTTCTGGGGTATCCCAACCTAGGGGAGCCTGATCTAAGGTACATGTCGGGGAAGATTGTCTTACCTGGGTCTCAGCAGCAAGCGGGCCGGTTCCAACAGTACGGGTCTGGGCACGGGTAGTCACTGGGTTGGCTTCAGCGGGGCCCATCGGGGCGTAATCAGAAACGAGGGGGGCCAAATCATTCCCCAGTAGTACATCCGCTGGCAAATCCTTCATCACCCCCACATTCACATGTCCCGAACCAACCCCCCAGTCCAGGTGAACACGGGCAACGGGTAGCCGGAAAATAGTGTCTCCTGCTACACTTACGGCTACAGTGTCCCCGGTGTGTTGGCTCTCTGGGATGAGGTTCTTCCGTAGTAGGGTCATGGTGGCACCAGTATCACGTAGGCCATTAGCTACCTTTCCATTAACTCGGACGGTCTGCCTGTGTTGCTGCCTGTTGTCCTGGTTAGCTGCTTGTACTGGATCAGCCTCGTGCAGGACGCCCCAATGTTCTTCCTCCTCAACGCAGTGAGCCGCAGGCATGGATGTGTGGGGATTCCCCCCTGCTGGCTTTCTCCACGTCTGGGACTGCCTGGCTGGATTCAACGGACAGTCTGGCTTTTTGTGCCCTAGCTGTTTACACCCGAAACACCTTAGGGGTTGTGAGTAGTCCTGGGAGTTGAACCTGGGCTGCTGAGAATAAGTGGCCGCTGGAGGTGGTGCTGTAGGGTGGTACGACTGTGGTTGGTAGGCGCCAGCTGGAGGGGGTGCCGCTGATCGATAATCCACCCAAGCTGTTGTCTTGACCACAGGGTTATCCAGTTTGCGGGCGTCTGTGTATTCGTCCGCCAGGCGAGCTGCTTCAGACAAGGTGAAAGGTTTTCTGTCCCGGACCCACTCTCTGACTTCTGGGGACAGCTTGTCAAAGAAGTGCTCCAGCAGGAACAGCTGCAGCACCTCTTCCCCGGATACTGCTTGGCATCCAGCGACCCAGTGGGATGCTGTGCGGTGTAGGCGGCATGCCCACTCGGCATATGAGTCTCCAGTCTGCTTGCTCGTCTCTCGGAACCGCCTCCGGTATGCTTCTGGTGTGACGGCATACCTGGCCAAAAGTGCTTCTTTTACAAGCCCATAGTTCATAATATCCTCGTCTGGGATGGCCCTGAACGCTTCACTGGCCCGGCCAGACAATTTCCCAGACAAAATGGTAACCCATTCCTCTGTGGGCACCCGGTGTAGGGCACATTGCCGTTCAAAATCTGCAAGGTACCCATCAATCTCCCCTTCTGCTTCATTGAAATTTTTAAAAGCAGCAAAATGTACCTTTCTCCTTTCAGTTGGTGCTGTTGTGACTCCCACTGCTGCACCTCTTTGCTGTAGCCTATTTGCCTCCACAGCCGCTATAACTCGGTCTATGATCTCCGCTGTAGGGTTAGGGCCATAATGTGCCAGTCTTATGTTAACAGCCCGATCAAAACTTGCCTCTTCGGGTGTCCTGTCTGTTATGCTGGGTCTTTCGGCTATGTTGGTACTTTCGGCTCTATCCATTTCGACTAGTTCTGCGATAATGTCCCTCTTCTTACAGTTGTTGGCCGGTCTGCCCCGGTTCTCCAGTAAGTCCTTGAGGGTAGAGCGCTTTAGCCGTTCATACTGTGCTTCCATTGTCCTGTGTCCTCTTGTAGCTGTCCTTCTGGGCTGTGAGAATGATCCCGCTGCTAGCCACCAGTGTAACGACACCCCGAGTATGAAAGGGGTTAAAGTCGTTCAGGACATTTCATACCCAAACACAAAGGCAGCTACCGAACACTCCAATCAGCCAAACAAGGAACCCATACAAATAATCCACCCCAAAAATGAGACACGGCTCCGTCTTCAGGTTTCAAACAGGAATGAATCTTTATTCAAAAAACACATGTTATACAGGTCCCACTTCAAAACATTCCCCCCCCACCCTTGGAAAACAGGGCGGGTTAAACTGTCCAATAACAATGGACACACAGGTCAGGTGTGCTTAACTTCTCATCAGTAAACAGTCTTAACAGGGGGGCTGCTGGAGGAATCCCCCTTCCCTCTTTCCTCACAGCAATACACATCCTGTGATCCAAGGTAGACAAACACAATAAAACATTGGAACACAGCCCCACCCCAAACCAGCACAGCAAACAGCACACACCACATACACACACATACACAGCATTGAGTCTCTGACCAGCACGGATCACAGTGGGGTTCCCATTCACCCCGTGCCTCTATTAGTGACTCCCGTCACAAGGTATGCAGCAGAATTGACACATGGAGTAACTCATGTGTCAAACAGGGGGATGACTGAGATGTTAAATAAGGTATGTACAGCCTATGGCTTCACAAACTACTAAAAAACTTTTTGTTCTCAATGCATTATATGTGCAAGACACAATGCTCAGGGAGGTTCCCCACACCGCAATATCCATTCCAATATCCATGACAAACCCCACTGCAGAATTTAAAAGAACTCTGGTTGATTTGATTGATACAGGTTCTCAGTTGGGTATTCTAGATAAAAAGGAGAAATGTTTTTTAGTTCCGGTTGCTCCACGCATCCCTATAATATATTACCTGCCTAAGGTACATAAGAATATTACCCAACCCCCTGGCAGCCCGATCATTAGCGGTATCAACTCCATACCATCACGTATAGGGAAATATATTGACTATTACCTGCAACTAGGGATGAGCTTCGTGTTCGAGTCGAACCCATGTTCGACTCGAACATCGGCTGTTCGATCGTTCGTCGAATTGCGAACGATATGGGCCGTTCGCGCCAAATTCGTGTGGCGCGTCACGGCCCATAATTCACTGCGGCATCGCAGTGCATTGCTGGCTGATGATTGGCCAAGCATGCACTATGACCCGCATGCTTGGCCAATCACAGCGCCGCCTGAACAGAGAGCCATAATTGGCCAAAGCCAAGGAGGCTTTGGCCAATTATGGCTCAGGGGATTTAGTACACGCCCCACACTATATAAGGCCGCCCGCACGGCGGCCCTGTGTAGTGTGTGTTCCGGCGTTCATTGAGAGAGAGAGAGAGACAGACAGTGACATTTGATTTGAGTTAGATAGATTAGGCAGAGCAGTCAGTCAGTTAGCTGCACTTACAGTGTATTGTGTATATATATGCATCCCAGGTGTTGCATATATATATATATATACACTGTATTCAGTTTAGCTAGATCCGTTCTTGTTATCTTCCTACTGACAGGCAGGCTTGTCTTGTTACAGTATTTACAGCTACCTGAAGAAAATTACTGGTGTTCCTTTGATCCTATTAGTACCACAGTCAGGCAGCTAGACTATTTACGGTTAGTGCAGTGTGTCCTGTTCACAGTGTTCAGCTAGATCCGTTCCTGTTATCTTCTTACTGACAGGCAGGCTTGTCTTGTTACAGTATATACAGCTACCTGAAGAAAATTACTGGTGTTCTTTTGATCCTATTAGTACCACAGTAAGGCAGCTAGACTATTTACAGTTAGTGCAGTGCGTCCTGCTCACAGTGTTCAGCTAAACCTACAAGTTAGTGGGGTGCATCCTGCTCACAGTGTTCAGCTAAACCTACAAGTTAGTGTGGTGCGTCCACCTCACAGTGTTCAGCTAAACCTACAAGTTAGTGCAGTGTGTCCTGCTCACAGTGTTCAGCTAGATCCGTTCCTGTTATCTTCCTACTGACAGGCAGGCTTGTCTTGTTACAGTATATACAGCTACCTGAAGAAAATTACTGGTGTTCTTTTGATCCTATTAGTACCACAGTCAGGCAGCTAGACTATTTACAGTTAGTGCAGTGCATCCTGCTCACAGTGTTCAGCTAAACCTACAAAAGTTAGTGGGGTGCGTCCTGCTCAGTGTTCAGCTAAACCTACAAGTTAGTGCGGTGCGTCCTGCTCACAGTGTTCAGCTAGATCCGTTCCTGTTATCTTCTTACTGACAGGCAGGCTTGTCTTGTTACAGTATGTACAGCTACCTGAAGAAAATTACTGGTGTTCTTTTGATCCTATTAGTACCACAGTCAGGCAACTAGACTATTTAAAGTTAGTGCAGTGCGTCCTGCTCACAGTGTTCAGCTAAACCTACAAAAGTTAGTGGGGTGCGTCCTGCTCAGTGTTCAGCTAAACCTTCAAGTTAGTGCAGTGCGTCCTGCTCACAGTGTTTAGCTAAACCTACAAGTTAGTGCAGTGCGTCCTGCTCACAGTGTTCAGCTAGATCCGTTCCTGTTATCTTCTTACTGACAGGCAGGCTTGTCTTGTTACGGTATATACAGCTACCTGAAGAAAATTACTGGTGTTCTTTTGATCCTATTAGTACCACAGTAAGGCAGCTAGACTATTTACAGTTAGTGCAGTGCGTCCTGCTCACAGTGTTCAGCTAAACCTACAAGTTAGTGGGGTGCGTCCTGCTCACAGTGTTCAGCTAAACCTACAAGTTAGTGTGGTGCGTCCACCTCACAGTGTTCAACTAAACCTACAAGTTAGTGCAGTGCGTCCTGCTCACAGTGTTCAGCTAGATCCGTTCCTGTTATCTTCTTACTGACAGGTAGGCTTGTCTTGTTACAGTATATACAGCTACCTGAAGAAAATTAATGGTGTTCTTTTGATCCTATTAGTACCACAGTCAGGCAGCTAGACTATTTACAGTTAGTGCAGTGCGTCCTGCTCACAGTGTTCAGCTAAACCTACAAGTTAGTGGGGTGCGTCCTGCTCACAGTGTTCAGCTAAACCTACAAGTTAGTGGGGTGCGTCCTGCTCACAGTGTTCAGCTAAACCTACAGGTTAGTGTGGTGCGTCCACCTCACAGTGTTCAGCTAAACCTACAAGTTAGTGTGGTGCGTCCACCTCACAGTGTTCAGCTAAACCTGCAAGTTAGTGGGGTGCGTCCTGCTCACAGTGTTCAGCTAAACCTACAAGTTAGTGGGGTGCGTCCACCTCAAAGTGTTCAGCTAAAGCTACCTGTAGAAGGTTGGTGGTGTTCTCATACTACAGGCAGGCAGTTGATTTTGCTAGCTGCAGTATCAGTACATATATATATATATATATATATATATATATATATATATATATATATCCCAGCTTAGTGCAGCTACAGGCCATTAGTATGTCTGGAAGGCCAAGAAGGAGAGGCAGACAGTCACAAGCCAATAAGAGAGGGCAAGCAGGCTTTGTGTCTAGTGCTGGTCATGGAGACGGTGCATCCTCATCAGCATGTAGCCGTCGGACACGCTTGGGCTTTTTTTCGGCAGCTGGCCGTGTTGAGCCACAACATGTGGAAGACTTGGTCGAGTGGATGACCAAGCCGTCCTCATCCTCCTCATCCTCTCTCACCCATGCCCAGGGTACTTTGTCTGGCAAAGCAGCGGCCTCTTCCCTCGGCTCAATGTCATCAGTGACTCCTTCCCTAGCCCCACCATGTCCTCCTGAGGAGTCCCTCGAACTGTTTGACCACAGTGTTGGGCACATGCTCCAGGAGGATGCCCAGCGTTTGGAAGGCTCTGATGATGATACTGAGCTCGATGAAGGCAGTAACATGAGCGCAGACAGAGGGGGTGCCCAAGAAGGACAGCAATCTGGCAGTCATGCTCCCCCTGCTGCAGCATACTGCCAGGTTTGCTCCAGTGATGAGGAGGGAGGGGATGATGAGGTCACTGACTCAACGTGGGTGCCTGATAGGAGAGAGGAGGAGGAGGAGGAGGAGGAGGCACATCACCAACGAGGCAGGATGCCCTCCAGGGGCCAGCCTAAGGGCAGCACATTGACTGCATCACACCCCAAAGCTCCACATGTGCAGGGCGCTGCAGTCTCTGCGCGTTATTTAAAAAGTTCTTTGGTGTGGGCCTTTTTTGAGACGAGTGCATCAGATCGCACCGCTGCTATTTGCAACATATGTCTCAAGCGTATCTCGCGCGGCCAAAACATCTCCCGCTTGGGTACCACATGCTTGACCAGACATATGTTGACCTGCCATGCAGTTCGTTGGCAAGCGTATCTAAAAGACCCACACCAAAGAACAAAGAGGACCTCTCCTTGCTCCTCATCAGCTGAGATCTCCAACCCCACTATACCTTCAGTCCTCTCTGAGACCTGCACTGAGAAGAATGAAGGTGTAGAATTAGGTGTGTCACAGCCAAGTACTTGTGGGCAATCTGCTTTTGGTACACCGACGTCAGATTGTACCAGGCAAATTTCCCTGCCCCAGCTGCTGCACCGCCGAAAGAAGTTTGCTCCCAGCCATCCACATGTGCAGCGGTTGAATGCTAGCTTGGCAAAATTGCTAGCACTTCAACTGCTGCCTTTTCAGTTGGTAGACTCTGCCCCCTTCCGTGAGATTGTGGAATGTGCGGTTCCTCAGTGGCAGGTACCTAAACGCCACTTTTTCTCACGGAAGGCGATTCCGGCTCTCTACCGGCATGTGGAAGGCAATGTCCATGCCTCGCTGGACAGGGCGGTCAGCGGTAAGGTGCATATTACCGCTGACTCATGGTCCAGCAGGCATGGACAGGGACGTTACTTAAGTTTCACGGCGCATTGGGTGACTCTGCTGGCAGCTGGGAAGGATGCAGAACAAGGTGCAGTAGTGTTGGAGGTTGTTCCGCCACCACGCCTCCAAAATGCTAATGATTGTGACACACCTCTCTCCTCCACCCCCTCCTCTTCTTCTTCCTCCATGGCCTCTTCCTGTGCTTTGTCCTTGGAACCAGCGGTGCTCCGTAGCCATTCAAGGGGCTACGCAAGTACGCAGGCCAAAAGATGCCATGCGGTGCTTGAGCTGGTGTGCTTGGGGGACAGGAGCCACACTGGGGCAGAGGTTCTGTCAGCTCTGCAGGGGCAGGTTCAGAGGTGGTTGACGCCACGCCAACTTAAGGCAGGAATGGTGGTTTGCGACAATGGCACCAACCTCCTCTCTGCCCTCCTACAGGGACAAATGAACCCATGTGCCCTGTTTGGCTCACGTCCTTAACTTGGTGGTGCAGCGGTTCTTGGGCAGGTACCCGGGCTTACAGGATGTCCTGAGGCAGGCCAGGAAAGTCTGTGTGCATTTCCGCCGGTCATATAATGCCGGTGCTCGGCTGACGGACCTCCAAAAGGAGTTTAACCTGCCCAAGAACCGCCTAATCTGTGACATGCCCACCAGGTGGAACTCAACGTTGGCCATGCTGCAGCGGCTGCACACGCAGCAGAGGGCCATCAATGAGTACCTGTGCGACTATGGCACCAGGACAGGGTCAGGGGAGCTTGGTTTTTTTCCCCACGCCAGTGGGCCATGATCAGGGATGCATGCACTGTCCTGTCACCATTTGAGGAGGCCACGAGGATGGTGAGCAGTGACAGTGCATGCATCAGTGACACTGTCCCCCTTGTCCACCTGTTGGAGCACACGCTGCGTGGAATAATGGACAGGGCACTTGAGGCAGAACAGAGGCAGGAAGAGGAGGACTTCCTTAGCTCTCAAGGCCCCCTTTATCCAGACAGTGTTTCTGCATGCCCGCCAATCACACAGGAAGAGGACGAGGAGGAGGAGGAGGAGGAGGAGGAGGAAGATTGTGTCAGTATGGAGGTGGAGCCTGGCACTCAGCATCAGCAGCAGTCTTTAAGGGATCAGTCCCAAGAAACACATGGACTTGTACGTGGCTGGGAGGAGGTGGCTGCGGACCATGTCGTCCTTAGTGACCCAGAGGACTCCGGACCGAATGCCTCAGCAAACCTACGCTGCATGGCCTCCCTGATCCTGCAAAGCCTGCGTAAGGATCCTCGTATTCGTGGTATCAAGGAGAAGGACCAATACTGGCTGGCAACCCTCCTTGATCCACGTTACAAGGGTAAGGTTGCGGACCTTATCTTGCCATCGCAGAGGGAGCAGAGGATGAAACATCTTCGGGAGGCCTTGCAGAAAGGTCTGTGCAACGCGTTCCCTGAGACTGGGAGGTTACAAACTCCTGTTTCTGGACAACGTGTTGCTGAGGCTTTGGTCAGTCAAAGGAGGAGCAGTGGAGAAGGTGGCCGTCTGACCGATGCGTTCAGACAATTTTTTGGTCTGCAGCCCCAAGGTATGATCGGTTCCAGCAACCATCGCCAGCGTCTGTTTTACATGGTGCAGGAATACCTAGGGGCAAGATCAGACTTGGACACCTTTCCCACCGAAAATCCTCTGGGTTACTGGGTCTTGAGGATGGATCACTGGCCAGAGCTTGAACAATATGCAATTGAGCTACTGGCCTGTCCTGCATCCAGCGTTCTTTCGGAACGCACATTCAGTGCTGCTGGAGGCTTTGTAACCGATCACAGGGTGCGTTTGTCCACCGACTCGGTCGATCGACTGACCTTCATAAAAATGAGTCAGTCTTGGATCACCACCAGCTACCAAGCACCTGATGCTGATGTAACCGAATAATTTTTTTTTAAATCTCAGATCCCTTCAAAGACTGCCTATGCTGATGCTGAGTGACTATCCCTGAGTAATTATCCTCTTCCTCCTCAATCATCACGCTGATAGCTTGAAAGAACATTTTTGGTTCTGGGCGCCACCACCAATGCCTAAGGCACAATTTTTCAGCCCCTGTTTAACAGGGGCGTGTGATTACAATTTTTGATGCAATACTTTGCAGCAGGGCTCTTTCCTGCGTTCCAACTAGAGTGTCTGTGAGGGGTTGCAGTGTTGTAGCACCAGCACCAGTGCCTAAGGCCCAATTTTTCTGCCCCTGTTTAACAGGGGCGTGTAATTACAATTTTTGATGCAATACTTTGCAGCAGGGCTCGTTCCTGCGTTCCAACTAGAGTGTCTGTGAGGGGTTGCAGTGTTGTAGCACCAGCACCAGTGCCTAAGGCCCAATTTTTCTGCCCCTGTTCAACAGGGGCGTGTAATTACAATTTTTGAAGCAATACTTTGCAGCAGGGCTCGTTCCTGCGTTCCAACTAGAGTGTCTGTGAGGGGTTGCAGTGTTGTAGCACCAGCACCAGTGCCTAAGGCCCAATTTTTCTGCCCCTGTTTAACAGGGGCGTGTAATTACAATTTTTGAAGCAATACTTTGCAGCAGGGCTCGTTCCTGCGTTCCAACTAGAGTGTCTGTGAGGGGTTGCAGTGTTGTGGCACCAGCACCACCACCACCAAAGGCCCAATTTTTCTGCCCCTGTTCAACAGGGGCATGTAATTACAATTCTTGATCTAATATTTCACAGCAGGGCCCTGTGAGGGCTTACGTTGTTGTGGCCACAACAACACCTAAGGGCCAAATTTATGCTGAGTATATAGGGCAGGCCCCTACTTTCAAACATCTAACTTACAAACGACTCCTACTTGCAAACGGAAGGAGACAACAGGAAGTGAGATGAAATCTACCCCTAGGAAGGGAAATTCTCTCCTGTAAGAGTTAATATGGGAAAAACATTTCTCCTTTCCACTGATGCTTTCCAATCCTTGTTCCACAAAAAACCCACATTTTCAAAAAACATTTGTCATTGGGACAAAAAGTGAGGTGAAATCTTCTAAAGAGGAGGAAAGACAGCAAAACAAATGTCACAGGGGTGATAACCCTTCCCTATGTTTTCCAAAAAGCTTAAAAAAGATTTTTTGGCTGGAGCTAAACACGTTAAAAATGTACCCGTTCAAAATGACAAACAGATTCTACTTAACAACAAACCTACAGTCCCTGTCTTGTTTGCACCGCCTGTATACTGCTGTTCAGAGTATATAGAGCCTTGTGGCCCCACACCTTTCCTTATTTTAATTTGGGTGCGGGGTTTCCCTTAATATCCATACAAGACCCAAAGGGCCTGGTAATGGACTGGGGGGTACCCATGCCGTTTGTCTCACTGATTTTCATCCATGTTGCCAGGACCCGACATTACATTAAACCCGCAAGCAGTTTTAAATGAGATTTTTTCCTTTAAAAATGACATTTGGTGCAGGGACTGTTCTAAACACGGGAAACACGCGCCACTTTACAGGCATACTATAGACACCCCCCAGGTACGATATTTAAAGGAATATTTCACTTTTTTTTTTTACTTTAACCATCATTAAAATCACTGCTCCCGAAAAAACGGCCGTTTTTAAAAGTTTTTTTTGCATTGATACATGTCCCCTGGGGTAGGACCCGGGTCCCCAAATCCTTTTTAGGACAATACCATGCAAATTAGCCTTTAAAATGAGCACTTTTGATTTCGAAAGTTCGAGTCCCATAGACGTCAATGGGGTTCTAACGTTCGTGCGAATTTTCGGTCCGTTCGCAGGTTCTGGTGCGAACCGAACCGAGGGGTGTTTGGCTCATCCCTACCTGCAACCTATAGTTAAAACTATACCATCATTTCTGAAGGATACCAGGGATACTATTATTAAATTGCAACAGATCACATACAGCAATGACCTTATATTAGTCACGGCTGACGTGACATCCCTATACACTAATATCCCTCATGAGCTAGGCCTGGGAGCTGTTGAATTATTTCTGTCAAGAGATAAGACCATTCCCAGGACCAAAAAGAGGTTTATCATGGATTTGTTATGCTTTGCCACCAAGTCGAATTATTTCTGGTACGACAACCAATACTATCTGCAGACTAAAGGGGTGGCTATGGGAGCAAAATTTGCCCCCAGTTTGGCCAACATTTTCATGGCCAAATGGGAGGAGGATGTCGTCAGAGCCCTGGACCCCCCACAGTTGGTCTTATGGGCCAGGTACATCGACGACATCCTCCTCCTATGGAGAGGTACTATGGATTCGCTAAACAGTTTCATGCTGCATCTCAATGAGAATGAGGTTGGCATCCATTTATCTTACGAAGCTAGTACTTCCATGATACATTTTCTGGACCTGGAGATTACAGCTGTCAATGGCCAATTGGAAACCAAAACCTTTTTTAAGGTCACCGACCGTAACGGATACATTCCGATTGACAGCTGCCATCACACAGCATGGTTGAAATCAGTCCCTCTGAGCCAGCTGATGAGAATTAGACGTAACTGTTCTCTTCTATCGGACTATTACGTGCAAGCTGAGACCATTAAATCAAGGTTCCAGGAAAAGGGATACGATAGAGGACAAATCGACCAGGAAATCCAAAAAGTGGCCCTTATCGATCGATCATCGTTGTTGGAGGAACAACCTAGGAGACCTTCTGACAACAGACACAGATGGGCTTTCCTTACCAACTACTCCATCCAACATAAACAGATAAAGGACATTATCTCTAGACACTGGAAAGTACTAAAAAAAGATCGTATATTGGGCCCACTACTTCCTGAATGAGCTGGAGTGATCTACAAAGGTGCACCAGCAATAGGAGGGCAGATTGCACCAGGCGTAATAGAACCCCCGAAAATTCCATCTTTTTTTCATGATCTGAAAAGCTTCTATCCCTGCCGAAAATGCATAGTATGCAAACTTAATATCTGCAAAGCACGAAAAATTGAAACATTTACCTCATCCGCAATTGGGAAGGAATATAGGATGAAACAATTTGCTACTTGCACTACGAAGTTCATTGTATACCTTATCACCGGTCCCTGGGGAAAACAATATATAGGGCGCACAAAACGCAATTTTGCTATACGAGTGAACGAACACATTACAGCTATAAGAAAAGGACGCACAAACCATAGTGTACCTAAACACTATTTACACTATCACAACCAAAATCCATCAGGAACAAAATTCCAAATTATAGATAAGTTTGTACCACATTGGAGGGGGGAACCGAATGTGAGAGGTGTTTCTAAGCTAGAAACCTTTTGGATACACCTTATTAAATGCTATGCACCACACGGACTCAACATCGATTGGGATATCAATGCCCTCATCAACCAAGCATAGGCGTTGATGACCCTCTCAAAGTTAATCTTAGACTCTACCTGGGATCATACTGATCTACATGTTTCCACTTATAATACTGCGGTTTTCTTTGTTCTCATTAATTTTGGGATTTTGGGGTGCCTTTCTGATGAGCCTCTGGTGAGGTTTCATTAAATTTTTATGTAAACCATTAGGGAGACAGCCACCTTTCTGTAATGATATTCTAATTTTTACATCTATAGATATATAATAATAGTCACTGAGATCACCATATACTACCCATTGTTGTCTTTGTGGTTTTTACCTCCATTTTATCTACTTTTAGTTTTTCCATTCTTTCCTTTTTTTTAGTAATATTTTTATTTTTGTCAGAGTGGCTGACTCTGGCTGAGATACAGACATATACATATTTCCTGTTTGTCTCTTTATCGTTAGGGCTCTATTTAGTACCTCTTTCATATTTGAATCTCTTGTCCATGAATGGCTTTTATTTCATATATGCCCAATGAATAGGATTCTACCTATGCTGCCAAGTATGGTTTGGTTCACAAACTTTTTATCTTCTGACTTTCAAGTTTATTACTATTCCATTTGTGTTTTTTTTTTATTTCTATGGTGTTACATATGAATATTACATGAAATATCCACCTATGCCTACCATCCTTGTGGATATATTAATTGTGAATCGTTTTTCTGGTATATGCCTTTTTAATTAGTATGTAATCATTTGGCGATTTGACTTCCGCTATTTCGACTGGGACACATAGATTTCGACCTAAAATAACTCTCCCATCCCCGACCACCGCAATGTTTGCGTTTCCGGTCTCGGACTGGCGAGCCCCTACTTCCTACCTCCCGTGATACGCAAGCTGTGAGCGGCCTGGCGTCACTCCGCATGGAATAGATCACGTGATCGTTACGTGATCATTGCGATAGGAGGAAGGACGCATTAATGTTGATTGGAGGACAGAAGCGAGGTTTGGCTCTTGACCAGCCAGGGGGGAAAGGATTGGCCTTTGGAACACCACATGACCGTTGGTCATCTATGACGCTGCCAGACTCGGAAGTCACGCCTTGTATTACCGCTAATTAGCCATTGTATTTGATTGTCATTTGTATTATATATAGTGCAGTGGATGGGGGGCAAATTCATACCCCAGCAGAAGTCTTTGAGGACGAAACGCGTCAGGTTCTTGTGTTTTTACCCCCACCATCACCTACTGCGCTAAACTTTTATATTTTTGTGTTTTTTGAGCCAAGTTTTTACTGCCCATTTTTGTACATTTTTTGGGAAAATATCTCCTTTGATACTAATAAACGCTATAACGTTTAAAAAGGATTTACACTATGTGGAATTTTTTTCTTTTTGCCTATCCATATGGTAATGGTCGCTGAGGAAGTCATCTCTCCAACTAATGACCGAGGCTGAATATTGATGATACCTGATTCCGGTCTAGCCTTCCCAGGGGACACGCCATCCGGTGACATCCGTTGAGACCCCATCCAGGACCACCATACGGTTTGCTGTACTACACCGCTTGATGGTACAAGCTCGTTTGACTCACCGCCAAGGGCCTGTGAGTCCACCTTGTCTGGTAAGGGCACTCTATGCTTATATTTTTTGGGCCAATACCACCATACCAAGGGAAGAATCCATCTATATGCAAGGATATGTCCAACAGCTTCCACTCATTATACTTAAGGACTGTTTGCACCCAGGCTGTTATGGAGTTATTTAAGATCACCCCATTGCATAGTGATGGACTATAAATATCTGCACATATTTATTACTCTAATGGACCCATGGTTTTATACTCTGGTCTAGTCTTGAGAAATAGGCTAACTTTGGGTTAATATACATCACATTGTTGTTATCTTCTTTATTTATTTATTGTAGTTGAACTTGACTCACTTTTCTGAATGGGTTACTCCATCCAAAATTGACACATTGGACACAGACACGTTTTTCACCATTTATATATGTTTACACATTTGTCCATTTAATCTTTTATCTTTATTTTTGCTGATTTTGTTCTCATGGTGTTTTATGAAGATACTTCACTATTTCTTTACACACCAGTTTTTTTGGTACACACCTCAGGACTGTGTACCTTCACCGTGTAGATATCACTGTTATTCTTTCAACAACACCACCTTTAGCACCACACTTTATTTTATTTTATATATTCACACTGGTCAGGTTGTTGTGTTGGCTGCTTCAATTTATGCTTTTGTAGGAGTTGGCGCAATTTTTTTATATAATTTCATCCATTCCAACACTTTTGCATGGATTTTATTGAATTGGACAAATGTGAAAGAAAAAAATATTGACTGGTAAAAGTAATAAAAAGAAAACATTGGCACTCACCCAAGTGGGAGGGGCAGTGTCAGGTTTTTCTCACTACTCCCACGGCTATAAGGATTGCAGAGCGGTCTACCTGGATTCACCAGTCCCAGTTGCAAAAAGGTTTTACAGGCAGAGTAGGGCCAGCTGGCTGCAAGAGATCCAGAAAATCTGGCTACAAAAGGGAGGTCTCACACCGGTGAAGTCTCCCTCCCCTTCCAACTCCCCTACCCTATCCGCTGGAAACTCTATAGCTGGGTAGGATGAAAGGGACAGTAATTATCCTTGGGTTACTGGTGACTCTAGGAGAGGCATCCATAAGAGGAGGTATACGTTATAGAAGAGCAGAGGTACCTTTGGATTGGGAAAGAACAGGAAAAGCATTGAATTTAACCTTCATAGAAGGAATAACTAGTACCATTTTAGTTTA
The DNA here is from genome assembly GCF_042186555.1 of Aquarana catesbeiana. Taxonomy (NCBI): domain Eukaryota; kingdom Metazoa; phylum Chordata; class Amphibia; order Anura; family Ranidae; genus Aquarana; species Aquarana catesbeiana. The sequence goes on along the minus strand of NC_133327.1, from coordinate 399,112,831 downwards.
CTTTTGTCAGATTGCAGATTGTGGGGATACAACTGGGGCTAGGGGACTTCTATGGGCAGATAAATATATTTGCTGGCTCTGGAATAGGGCAGGATGTCAAGCATAGGATCAGGCCCTGTGGACCACAGCGCATCAAGATTGGGGGTATAATCTACCATGGCCTAAAGAGAGTGGAACAAAAGAAAGACTCACAATTACAAAAGCGGCCAACTCCCCCTGCACACATAGTGAGAACTGTAACCAATTACTGATAACATTAAAGGAGCAGAGGAAGGAAGATCAGCCGCTGTACTCTATGGGAGCATGGGTGTCAGGAACTGACCCCTCAGGCAAATTTTTCCTTTAAGTATTACCACTAATAACACTAGACAACAGGAGAAGGTAGACGCGAGGGGAAAAGGGGAGGGCCACACTAAAATAGAAATTTGAGTAAAACCGTGAGATTCACTAACTTAACTGTAGAGGATGTCATAGCCCTAGAGACAGGATATCAGAAAAAATGAGTGGCTAGAATGGTTGAGATATACAGTTAAAACCTTAAAAAGAGAAAATTGTTTCGTTTGTGCCGGAGCCAGGCCACATTTTGCAACAGTCCTTTTTCCTCTAGATTACAATACAGATCCAGAAGGTTTGAAATGTATGTTGCGGTTGTATAATAAGAGCTATAAACCAGAAAAAAACGTTGAGTTTGTTGTTTCCCCCAGTACGGAGACCTCAGATACCTCCAGCGGTTACTGTTTATCCAGGCAACTTTACTTGTTTTGTACTCCCGGGGAACAGTAGCGCGTGGATCTTGGGTCACTACCCGATGACTACTGTAGGGAGAGGATTAACACGGGCAATGGTGACTGGGTTGAACATGACATTCAGAGAGCTGATGTCTGGTGGATGTGTGGGGATAAGAAACTGTGAGCTAGGATACCGGCCAATGCCCGAGGGAATTGCACTATGGTCCAGCTGGCTATGCCCCTGAGGATCCTGTTAGAACACTCGTGGACTAGAGTCACCAACGGTATCGAAGGGAGACCTCTCCCTAGGGGTCATTTGACTCTCTGAGCTACATAGATGAGCGCGGGGTGCCAGATGAGTTTAAGGCCAGGAATCAGGTGACAGCTGGGTTTGAGTCTCTTCTCTGGTGGGTGACTATAAATAAAAATGTTGACTGTTAACTATATACACTATAACCAACAACGATTTGTAAACTATACTAGGGACGCTGTGAAGGGCCTATCAGAACAGTTGGCTCCCACATCTCTAATCTTGGTTACTTGCGGATGCTGCTGCATTCCCTGTATTTGAGGATTTTCACAAAAATTGATTGAAATCGCAGTCACAAGAACAATGTATCAAGCAATTCCTGCCTCTGAGGAGACCTGTGTGGACATTGAAGCTTAACTTAATGACATACAGTCCGAAAGTGCATAAAACACAGGGACTATCATTGAGATGTGTTGAGATAAAATAACAAGAGGAGGGAATGTTGGAAAAGTTTTAATGTTTATCTTGTGACTATTTTATTCAAAATGGAGACTGATAATTCTAAAATGGCGTCTAAGGACATGTTGCTTTAATTTGTTTCCTTATCTATAGTTTTAACTAACTGCCTAAGGCCAGAAAACCACAGTCTTTGCTATATAAGGGAATAAGATTGTAAGAAGCTCACTGTGAATTGGCAAATAAAGCTGTTAGGGCCCTTTCACACTGGGGCGGGGTGACGTCAGCAGTAAAGTGCTGCTATTGTAAGCGGCGCTTTACCGTCGGTATTCGGCCGATAGCGGGGCGGTTTTACCCCCCGCTAGCGGGCGAGAAAGGGTTAAAAACCACTGTAAAGCGCCTCTGCAGAGGCGCTTTGCCGGCGGTGTAGCCGCGCCGTCCCATTGATTTCAATGGGCAGGAGCAGTAAAGGAGCGGTATACATTCCGCTCCGAAGATGCTGCTAGCAGGACTTTTTTTACCGTCCTGCTAGCGCACCGCTCTATCAAAGCAGCGGCACTTTCGGGTCGGTTTGCAGGCGCTATTATTAGCGCAATATCGCCTGCAAACCGCCCCAGTGTGAAAGGACCCTTATGTGTCATGAGCCACCAGTGAGCTTTTAACCAATAGGATTCTTTTTGTTGATCTCACAAAAGAAAGTTACATCCTGTATTCTGGATGACTTCTGCATTTCCACTCAAACGTGTAATAAGCTCGTCCTTTTGTGTCACACAATTGAAATAAATTGTATGCTTTTCAATATATCTGGAGTTTGACTGATCACAGGAGAAGAATATTCCTAACAGGTGTATTTCCAGATCCACTTAAAGCAGTTAAAGTTAAACTTCAGGCAAATATAAATAAACAGATGAATGTAGCTCTGAATTCATTAACACATAATTCTTTTTTATTAGTATAATTTTTAATTCAAGCAGTGTAAGTACCAAAATTTGACTTGGTAACAGCCTTCTGCAGTCCCTGTACAGTATAGCCCAAACTGGGAGAGTAAGAAGCAGCACAGGAAGCCAATCAGTTGTGCTGCAGTGCAAGGGACATGGAGAGAAGAGGACAGAACAGAGTGACAGAAAGATTAGATTTCTATTCTGCTGCCTCTTTTTTCACTGTCCAGTCACATGCTGTAGTTGTAACTTAAAGTGGGGTTCCACCCAAAAAACAAAAATACCTGGAAAAATTCTAAAAAAAAAACAAAAAAACATTTGGATATTTTTTTTTTTTTTCACTTACTCTAAATGCCTGTTGCTAGGTGGTCCCTCGTAGTCTGCCTGTTCCTTTGCCTGGGCTGGTGACATCACTTCCCCCTTGGCACAGGAAGGGCTCCGCTCTGCTCCCTCCCTCCTGTCAATCATCTGGGACCCATTACAGGTCCCAGGTGAATGAGCGGCCAATCACGGCGCGCGGCGCCGCTCGCGCATGCGCAGTGGGTGCCAGGCTGTGAAACCACAGCCCGGCGCCCACAGTTGAAATGCCGGCGCCAACGAGCGGAGGGGGGGGGATGAGCGGTGCTTCGATCCCCCGCATCGCTGGACCCAGGGACAGGTGAGTGTCCAATTAAAAGTCAGCAGCTGCAGTATTTGTAGCTGCTGACTTTTAATTTTTTTTTTTTTTTGACGGCCCTCCTCTTTAAGTACAACAGAAAAGGCCTCTTTTTATTAGGCTATGTAAAAAACAGCAAGAAGCGCCAATCTAAGTGCAGTATCATGAAACTTTAATGAGATAATTATAAACGGACAAACAGCCAAATGGCTACTCACAAAGATGAAATAGGTTAAGGCAAGGACAAGTAATGGGTCCAGGGACGTCCTCCTCAGATGTGGGCAAAGTGCATGGTGCAGGTTCTCCTGGAAGCGCTGTCCACGTTAGGATGTGCAAGTAGTCACCGGGGTCATCGCTGGGTGCTGGGCTGCAAAACGATGGAGGTGTCCGCAAAGACAACCAGCGTCTAAGCGGACATGGAGAGCCAGAGCCGTCGCAGTAGACAGGAACCGGAAGACAAGCGTGGAACGCAAGGCACTTAGTCCAGGTACCAACAAAGCGGAAGTGACGTATGGACGTGTTGGATGACGCGTTTCAATGCTTCCGCATTTTCTTCAGATCCGATAGGCTAATACAACAGGTGTCCTTTTATGGGAGCTATGGAGTCAGTAACTAGGCAACAGCCCTGGATCATCCTGAGTGCGGAGCGGAGTGAAAAGCCTCATCAACATCCAACACGTCCATACGTCACTTCCGCTTTGTTGGTTCCTGGACTAAGTGCCTTGCGTTCCACGCTTGTCTTCCGGTTCCTGTCTACTGCGACGGCTCTGGCTCTCCATGTCCGCTTAGATGCTGGTTGTCTTTGCGGACACCTCCATCGTTTTGCAGCCCAGCACCCAGCGATGACCCCGGTGACTACTTGCACATCCTAACGTGGACAGCGCTTCCAGGAGAACCTGCACCATGCACTTTGCCCACATCTGAGGAGGACGTCCCTGGACCCATTACTTGTCCTTGCCTTAACCTATTTCATCTTTTGTGAGTAGCCATTTGGCTGTTTGTCCGTTTATAATTATCTCATTAAAGTTTCATGATACTGCACTTAGATTGGCGCTTCTTGCTGTTTTTTACATTGTTTTTTCAGAGTTGCCTGCTTCCACTCTCAAGTGAGCTGCCGCTGGTGCTTTTTATCAGATCTTTAATTTCAGTGACTTTTTATATATATATATATATATATATACACATACATACAATTTTTCTATATATATATAATTTTATTGACTATCACACCCTGGATGTTTTTTCACATTTACTTTGGACTCTTTATATGCATGTTTGTATGTTCTAGCGCCATTTATCCTTTTTTGTATATCACTCTTTTTATTAGGCCTCTTGTCCTTCCAGACAGGGCTGTGTGTGGTGTAAAAAATCTGTGTAAATCTCAGAAATGTATGCACAAAAATACAGTTCCATTGGCAAGTACACTAGGTCCCTTAAATGTATTTTATCTGTGTTTAGTTGTTTGCCTAAAGTTCAGCTTTCAAAATTACTGAATGGAAACAGGATATTCTACCAGGATCTAGTTTATACAATGAAATTCATCCAGCAAAATGCCATTAATCACTTCATTTCACATGTTAAGAGACCGGGAGCCAATAAACAAACTATGCACTACCACTATATGCTGGGAGGACTCTCCCTTCCTTGTCTTGCTAAATAATATATAGCCTCCCAGTCACTGTGGCTTCGTCCTCAGGTTAAAAGCTTCTGGGGTAAAAGACATACTGGAGCGAGTCAGGTTGGTCTTTGGGATCACCATGATCTTCAAGTAGAGTGTTTATTGAATAAATGTACCATTCTATTTAAATCCCATAAGGCATAAGACCCATCTTGGCCACATCAATTGCACTGTGTAAAAAGTGCATAAGACTATCTTGGCCTCATGCAATGCATCATGACCATCATGTCATCCTACCACAGTCAAGATATATGCAGTTGAGCACATGTATATTTAAATATGTATGTTTTTTCAGCAAACATATGGAAATGCATAAAAATATGTATGAATGATCCATTGCTACTGCTATACTCACTACTAGCTATTAAACTGCTTGACCTATTTATATCTGCCCATATGCTGGTTCTTCAATGTAAAGAAAAAAGTCTTCTTTTTTTCTTATTGCCAACCCCCATATATGTTAAAAAATATAACATAGGTCACTGCGGAAAAAATAAAAAAAAATTTGATAGTGCCCCATTAACAAAACTATCATTTAGTTTGTTATACTATATAGTTGTAGGTTTTCTAATAGGGACCTGACATGCAACTCCACCAAGAAAATGGAAAAAGATTATGAAACCTCATTTTGTGAAATCAGCAATTTGAACCAGATCAGGAGCCAGATTGGAAATCACTTTCACAAGATTCACAGCCTATTTAATAGGGTGCAATTTGGACTGGCTAATAGAGGCACATAATATAGGCTACCTTGCATAACGACAGAACATCAGTCAGGTAATGCTTTGTTTCACCTTCACAAAGGGGTCGAAATTAATTCCTCCATATCAATGAAACGTTGGACTTTGGTGTTTGCGTGTTCTCCCTCTGCTTGTGTAGGTTTCTTATGGGTACTCTGGTTTTCTTCCACACTCCAACGACATGGTAGGTTAATTGGATGATATCTAAATTGACCCTAGTATGTGTGTGTATGTATTGTGGGGGGGGGGGGGGGTTAGCTTAAGTGAGGATCACTTTCCCTGGGAAAAAGGCAGTTCAAATGGCAGGTCTTTCCTAAAACTCTGACAGCTGAAGGACTTCTCCCAGTAACCAACAAAACAAGTGTTTTGCAAACCTTTTCTTTCTCTTACAGAGTAATTTCCACATGCAACTCCTGAGGCAGCTTCCTGAGTCCCAGGCCAAAGCACCCTCTTGCTCCAGCCTTTCCTCCTTTATCCCACCTGCTGCTGGTAAAAAGTGGGAAGCAAAACCTCAGATACTACCCTGCCAAGGAGGTCTGAAAAACCTGGATCAGATTCCACCTTAGTTTCCCACATATTAAAACATACTAAGTGAAACATACCATCCCTCAACCACCTTGACTTTCATTATGAAGCACAGACGGGTCTTGCAGTTTTTTCCCTGGTTATATTCCCTATTAGGTATATAGCAGCCAGGCACACAGCAGCTCCATAGTCTCACAACTCAAGAAACAGGCACTGCATACCTTTTTATAGTTTAAAGATGATTAAACTTGGTTGGGGTGAGCGCCTTGGAATACTCCAAACCAAGTGCTACGGACACTGTCTGGTAATAAATGAACTCTTCAGGGTGAATCCTCTTTGTGACTAGTGGTACTTGAACATACAGTTTATGAACCTCCAATGCAAAAGCAATCCTAAGCCAACCAGGAATAGTCTCCCCAAAGGTTAAAGCGGGGGTTCACCCACACCGCCAAAAAAAAAAAATATTAAAAGCCAGCAGCTACATGGGAGTCTATGCCGGAAGTGGGTGCAAATACCTGTCTTAGACAGGTATCTGCACCCCCCTCCCCCCTGAAAGGTGCCAAATGTGACACCGGAGGGGGGGAGGGTTCCGAAAAGCGGAAGTTCCATTTTTGTGTGGAACTCCGCTTTAAGCAAGAACAGTCACTAGGTTCTCTCTCACTCTGGACTTTACTCACTGTGCGCTGTGTACTTGGATGCTTTTCTCAAGTACCAGCCAGATTCTATACTGTAAGCTCCCAGGCCAGATCCTCAGTGGACTTCCTCCAAACTGCTCTCAGCAACTTTAAAAATAGGTCCCTCAGCTCTCCCTGAGCTGGGACCTCTTTGACCCCCTGCAGACTTCAGCTAAGTGACCAAGAGGGCCACAGACCTCCAGGCTGAGTCTTCCTACCAAGACAAGGACCCTGCTGTTCCAAGCAACAGCCCATTTATACACACTTCAGCCCCCTATTAGTCATTCTCCTTCCCAGGGAATGGCTGAGGCTGTACAGGCCCTATATACTCTGAACAGCAGTATACAGGCTGTCCCCAGGTTACAAGCAAGATAGGGACTGTAGGTTTGATGTTAAGTTGAATCTGTTTGTAATTTAGAACAGGTACATTTTTTAAGTGTAGCTCCAGCCCAAAAATCTATTTTTAAGCTTTTGGATAATATAGGGAAGGGTTATTACCTCTGTAACATTTGTTTTGCTGTCCGTGCCCCTGTTCAGAAGATTTCACCTCACTTTCTGTCCCAATGACAATTGAATTTAGAAGATTCTGGGTTTTTAGGGAAACAAGGATGGGTAATAAAGCATCAGTGCAGACACCTTTTTCCCATATTAACTCTTACAGGAGAGAATTTCCCTTAC